>NW_027665074.1:0-61460 GCF_963921795.1 Nannobrachium achirus
GATTGCGTGCGTACAAATATGTATTGCAGGCTAAGTGTGTGTGTGTGTGTGTGTGTGTGTGTGGGGGGGGGGGGGGGGGGGGGGTGTGTTGAGATTCTGAGGGAGATTCTTGTTTTTCTTGTTGATTCTTGTTTTATTTTATTTTCCATTTCATACAGTTTGTCTCTGTCTCTGCAGTCATCCCCAAAGTCAATTTAGTAGTCTACAGTTTTAAATTAACAGGATTTCCATTGTGTAGCCTTCCAGAATGACTTCTTGGAACATATTTGGCAAAGATCTAATCCACAACAGATTGCCTTGTTGTCCTGGTGCGCTACATTTCATCTCTACCATTTGTCAACAAATTGGATACAAGAGCTGCCACAAGGAGCCTGCAGGTGCAGGAATTGCTGTGATTGAAGAGGAGGAAATAAATACAAATTGAACACTTTTAGGCCTAGAATTATTGAATGCTTTAACCAGTGAAAAATAGCAGATACAACACCGAGTGCCGCGCTGCGAGCTTGTAGATCTGCTATTTTTGAAAAAGTCGTGAAAATGTGTGCAAATCTTTGAATATATGTATTTTCAAAGCGAACATTTCTAACTCAAATTTTGCTTCTGGGGGGTCCCTGGAACTAAATATTTTGAGATGCGGGTCCGTGGCCAAATAAATATCATTTTGGGGGTCCTTCACATGAAAAAGTATAGTAGGCCTATAGGCCTAGTAGTCTCTCAAGAACAGACTAACTGAGCTCCAGTTAAGTGAAAAGGACCTTTTCTTTGACGATGGCTGGCCAGATTGCTGACATAGAAACATAGGTTTTTAAAAAATCTTAGGATTCCAAAAGACACTTATAGAATAGGGTCAAAATTCTAATTTTCAAGATTTTTCAAAAATAGCAGATCTACAAGCTTGCAGCGCATATCTGCTATTTTTCAACAGTTAAAGCATAAAATAATGATACACAATAATGTGTACCCGTTCTAAGTGGGATTTATTTAATGGAAGTTGCAGTGGTTGTTTATAAAAGGTCTGTCTCCGGGATAACTTAGCTGGAGCTAATAAGACATTGGTAGCCTACACGGTAGACATGTTATGTACACTTTTATAATGCTGTTGCTGTATTGTATACCCTTCATATTTATGGAACTAAATTAACCTTGTTTAAAATGTACTGCTAAAGCATCTGTTGAAAATTAAAAAAAAAAACTGCTGGGAATTCAGAACGAGGAGACATCATTTCAGCTGTTGTGTGGTGGCACCTAGTGGACAGATGGGGTAGTTGCATGGGATTTTGCAGGCAAGTGGATCTGTACACACACACACACACACACACACACACACACACACACAACCGCGCGCACACACACACACACACACACACACACACACACACACACACACACACACACACACAACCGCGCGCACACACACACACACACACACACACACACACACACACACACACACACACACACACACACACACACACACACACACACACACACACTGTAGTACCAGATCGATATGGTATCTGAATGAAATAAATCCTCTATACTTCATCCAAACCTTATTGAGCTGACGTGCATTCATTTTCCTTAGAACATTATGATTTTCAATTTAGTTGGTTCTCAGGTCTAATGGCCATGTTACTGACATGATACTAACTGTAGTGAATGCATGCAATTAGTGTCAGTGAATACACCTTTGCCGTTGCCTAGGTAGCACTATATAAGCCTGACCAGCTGTACCTGTTTTGTTGATTGACCCACTAAATGGCAGATGCCAAACAGAGCTCATGGTGTCTGTGTGAATTCATGACATGGTGTCAGAAGAAAGTTTGAAACAGTGTTGAAACTAGCAGAGTGACCAAGTGCAGTTTAACATGGCGAAATTCCCTCCACCGGACAGTTTCCAGTTTGACAAACCGTCTGAATGGCCAGAATGGAGACAACGCTTCATGAGGTACAGATCAGCGACTAAACTCGCAGCAGAGGACGGAGAGGTGCAAGTCAGCACACTGATTTATGCAATGGGAAGAGAAGCCGAAAATATCTTCAAATCATTCACCTTTGTCGGAGATGAGAAGGATGATGACTTTGATACTGTGATTAAAAAGTTCAATGAACACTTCATCCCATTACGGAATGTTATATTCGAACGTTCCTGCTTCTACCAAAGAAACCAGCACGATGGTGAGTCAGTAGAAGCATTCATAAGAAGCTTGTATGAACTGTCTGAGCATTGTGACTTTGAAAACAAGAAGGAGGAAAGCATTCGTGACAAATTAGTCATTGGATTAAAGGACAAGGCATTGTCACAGAGATTACAGCTAAAATCTAACCTGACATTAGCTGTTGCAATTGAAATGGCACGTAACCATGAGCTGATTAAAAACCAGAATGCAGAAGATAGCCCTGCTAAACATGTGGAGGAGGTGAAATCCACTCGCACTAACTACAGGGAAAATCCCAAGCAGAGGGGGTTTAAAGGAAACTACAACAAAATTCAACCCATGTTAAAAAGTGTGGAAGATGCAATAGGGAGCATGGCCAGGGGGAGGCATGCCCAGCCAGAAATGCAGAATGCAGAAAATGCAAGAAAATAGGCCATTTTGCTGTAAAATGCCACACTAAAATTGTCCATGAAGTGACAGCTGCTTCAGAAAATCAGTCTGTGTTCCTGGGCAGTGTTGACAGTGACATGGATACTGTTCCCCCATGGAGAGTGAACTTGGACATTGAAGGGAAAAATGTTAACTTCAAGATAGACACCGGAGCTGACAAAACTATCATGTCAGAGACCTGCTATGACATGCTGGACCCAAAGCCGCCACTGCGGGAGTCTAGCATAATTCTGAACAGTCCAGGGGGAATGCTCCAGTGCCTTGGGAAAATAAAAACATGTGCAAGCCTTAAAGGGAAGCAGCATCAGATCCACATCTTTGTAGTTAGAGGGACTATGATTGACAATCTCCTCGGGCGTGGCGCAGCCATCAAAATGGGCCTGATAAAGAGGATAGAGGAAGTCAACCAGGATGTATTTGGCTCAATTGGACTCTTAGCTGGGGACCCAGTCAAGATTATGCTGAAAGACACAGCAGAGCCATACAGTGTCAATGTGGCACGGAGAATTCCCATTCCGCTGCTCTCAAAAGTGGAAAAGGAGCTGGAGCGAATGGAAGAATTAGGAGTGACTCAGGAGATCACAGAGCCTACACTGTGGTGTGCACCAATGGTGCCCATAGTGAAGAAAAATGGAAACATCCGCATATGCGTTGATTTGAAGCGCCTAAACGAGGCTGTAGTACGGGAGAAATTTGTACTGCCGACACTGGATGACATCATCCCAAAGTTAGTAGGAGCTAAGGTGTTCTCCAGTCTTGATGCCGCTAGTGGTTTCTGGCAGATACCACTGGATGAAGAGAGCATGAAATTGACAACCTTTGTAACGCCCTTCAAGAGGTACTGTTTCAGAAGGTTGCCATTCGGCATAACAAGTGCACCGGAAATATTTCAGCGAAAAATGCTGGAAGTCCTGAGAGATCTACAAGGGGTGTCATGCTACATGGACGACATCCTTGTCTATGGACGCACAAGAGAGGAACATGACCAGAGGCTAGCAGAGGTCTACAGAGTCATTAGTGCGTCAGGTCTGAAATTAAACAAAGACAAGTGTCGCCTGCATCAAAGTGAACTAATCTTTGTGGGGCACAAGATCAGCCAGGATGGGGTCAGCCCAGACCCAGGAAAGATCAAAGCAATACAGGACCTGGAAGTGCCACAGGACATTGCAGGACTGAGGAGAATCCTTGGCATGATTAATTACCTGTGCAGATACATGCCAAATGGATCCACCATAATGCAGCCGCTCAACCACCTTCTCCGATCAGATGCAGTCTGGTCGTGGGGACCAAATCAAGACAAGGCGTTCAAGAAAGTCAAGGAACTGTTGACTTCTGCTCCTGCCTTGGCCTTCTATGATGTCTCCTTGCCTACAGTCGTGAGCGCTGATGCTAGCAGTTATGGAATCGGAGGAGTGCTGCTTCAGCAGCATGATGACAAGTTGTTACCAGTAGCCTTCTGTTCACGCACCCTCTCCTCAGCGGAACAAAGGTACGCCCAAATAGAAAAAGAATGCCTGGCATCAGTGTGGGCGTGTGAAAAATTCTACCGTTACCTGTGTGGATTGGATTCATTCACAGTCTTGACAGACCACAAACCATTAGTTCCCCTGATTAATCACAAGAACCTGGACGAGGTGCCACTGCGCTGCCAGCGCTTGTTGATCAGGATGTTGAGATTCAATCCAACAGCTGTGTACACCCCAGGCAAGACACTGCTTGTTGCTGACACGCTGTCGAGACACCCTCTCAAGGGTGGGGAACCGACAGACTTGGAGGAAGACGTAGAGGCCTATGTAGCTTCAGTGGAGGCACACCGACCTGCGTCACAGCAGAAGCTGCAGGAAATCAGACAAGCAGCTGCAGTGGATGAAGAAATGCAAACTGTGCTGAAATTCATCAGACATGGATGGCCGAGGCATATTAAGTCAGTGCCGGTGAAGGCAAAAGCGTACTTCAACCAACAAGGCCTTCTGAGCGAGTCAAATGGCTTGTTACTCCATGGACAGAGGATTGTGATTCCTCTGAGCATGAGGAGTGAAATGCTCGATAAGATCCACGAAGGTCACCAAGGCCTAACGAAGAGTAGAGAGCGTGCCAGACTCTCAGTGTGGTGGCCTGGAATCAGCGCCGAGATCACAACTAAAGTCAAGTACTGCAAGTACTGCCACAGTGTGCAACCAGCACAGCGAAAAGAACCATTGATGACAACAACGCTCCCGGCAAGGCCGTGGCAACATATAGCAGCAGATCTCTGTGAAGTGGACCGGCGTCAGTACTTGGTCGTCGTGGACTACTTTTCAAGATTCATAGAGATTGCTCATACGCCAAAGACACACAGCAGTGTCATGATATGCAAGCTGAAGAGTATATTTGCACGTCACGGGATTCCTGAACTTTTGTCGACGGACAACGGGCCGCAGTTCACTTCTGCCGAGTTCCAGACCTTCAGGAAGGAGTATGGTTTTGAACACCGTACATCAAGCCCGCACTTCCCACAAGCTAATGGGGAAGCGGAAAGAGCGGTCCAAGAGGCAAAGAAAATCCTGAAACAGGATGATCCGTTCCTTGCACTGCTGACCTACAGAGCGACTCCTATAGCAGCCACAGGCTGTAGCCCCTCACAGTTACTGATGGGACGCCAACTCCGAACGACACTCCCGACGCTGGAGAAGAATCTTGACCCACAGTGGCCTGACCTGGAAGCTGTGGCTCAACGGGACGCCCAAGCAAAGGACGCCTACCGATTCTTCTATAACCGTCGCCATGGAACCAGAGCCTTACCACCACTGCACACCGGTGACCCTGTGCTGGTGAGGACGGATAAAGAGAAAAGTTGGAAAACAAAAGGAACTGTGATGCAAGAGGCAGGACAGCCAAGATCATACATCATAGCAACAGACCAGGGAGAATTCCGGAGGAACAGGAGACACCTTCAAGCAACACCTGTGGAGGCACCTGTCTCTCTCCAAACCCAACATGAGCATGATGTTGGAACTGAGCGCCCAGCTCAGGCCCCTCCTGAGTTGGAACCACCACCAAGCCCAGCGGCGCGGGTGCCAGATACACCTGCATCACCTGCCGCAACAAGGTCACCCAGGGTGACAACCCGCTATGGACGTACCATAGTGAAACCGGACAGATACAAATAGACTGTGAAGATTCTATGATAAGTTGAACTGTTGCAATTTGATTTAATTGAAAAAAACACATGCATAATGTTTATTGTGATATTTTGGTTTGGTTAATGAAAAAAAATGCTTGTTTGTTACTGCTTGACATTTAACAGCATATTGCGTGATTATGGTTAACCTATGTTTAATGTTTTGAGTAAAGCCACTTTATTTTCAGAAAAAGAAAGTTACTCCAAAAGGAGGGAGATGTAGTGAATGCATGCAATTAGTGTCAGTGAATACACCTTTGCCGTTGCCTAGGTAGCACTATATAAGCCTGACCAGCTGTACCTGTTTTGTTGATTGACCCACTAAATGGCAGATGCCAAACAGAGCTCATGGTGTCTGTGTGAATTCATGACACTAACCATGATACTGAAATGATACCAGCCATGATACTGACATGATACTAATGATACTGACCATGATACTAACCATGATAGTAACCATGATACTGACCATAAATATGATACTAACCATTATACTAACCATGATACTGTCCATGTTACTGACATGATGCTAACCATGATGCTGACATGATACTAACTAGTAAGACACCTCAGGGCGACATGCAACCAATTCTTGACCGTCTGGCCAGTGATATAGGCCTACGTAGGCCTATATCGGACCAGTTACCCATATATGGAGACCGGCCTGCATGTTAGTCAACAATGTCAGAACATGCATTACCAAATATGGGCATTCCCAGATATGCCCTTGATATTGATGATCATCGGTACAGGGATCTCCATATATGGGCATAAAACGGACAAGGACGTAATTAATTTGCAAGTGTGATCTGGGAATGCCCATATATGGGCATGTTCTGACATCACATTGTCGACTATATAAATATGGGTGTAACTGTCCCAGAGGTCGAGACAGTAAATTAATTAATATAAATATGTGTTTTGTTTGGTTTAGAATTCATGCGCACACTGGGATTAAAAAGGTAATTTCATTATAAATAATTGGTATTAAAATCAATAAAATAAATATGTTAAAAGGCTTACATGGATCTAAAGGTAAAAATGGTGTGCCTGTCATCTAGAGGGTGTACGGTAATTAGCGCAGGGAGTTACACCTGGTCAGAGTGAACTTGAAGCCAGTCAGTCAGAGAGAGCTACAGAGAAGCCACACAGAAACTCAAGAGAGAGACAGAGAAAGAGAGAGAAATCAGAAATATTAACATTCTACAGAATCTGCACATGGTTCAAAGGCGCACACGGTAAATCTTTATTGTGTCTTGTATTGATCTGTGATGTCTTGATTTTTGTATTATTTCAATGTGAAACGTAGAATTTCTGTGAGGAACTGCATTTGTGATTAATGCACCTGTGTGGACTGATCAGAGGACTATCACTATGACAAAATTGTGTGGACTCAAACATCTTTATAGTTTTCACAGTGTCTTGATGTCTAAAAGAGGAGTTTGGAGGAGTCGTGTGTAATTAAAAATCCTGAAAGACCTCTGTATGAGGCGTGGACCTTCCTTTAGTGAACTACTGTATGGCAGCTACAGTACGTAACGCCCAGTAACGTTTGTGTTTTAAAGAGACACACTGCGTCGTGGATCATTCATTCACACTTTTGCTCCTCTACAGGTAAAACTGACGCCAGACGGCTCAATGTGAAAACTATATAATTTGGGTACTGTGTATGATGTGTAGAGCAGTATTTTCGCTGTGAAATGTTTACTCTAAGAGTTTAATTTACACCTTTAGTTGGTATTGTTTGGAACCCACATGGTGAACTACAGGGAGACGCCATTTTCCGCAGTTTACACTGTGGTGCGTCGCTGCACGTCGTGTGTGTTTGCCTTTGATCTATTTCATCACTTAATTCATGGAGCACAGAAACTGAACTTTATGTGTGAAAGTTAAAAACTACATGATGCAGATAGGGTGACCAGATGTCCCCCTTTGCGAGGGACAGTCCCACATTTCCATGACTTTTCAGGCGTCCCCCAAATTGAGACTCTATGTCCCACATTGTGACTGTTGCTGAAGATCTCAATAAGGTAAAAAAAAGTGATGAAAAAAGGGTTTGGTTTAAAAAGAATTCATTTATATAATGGTTAAAATGTGAATGTACAGTACATGGTTACAGGTGCCTTTGACTTAATCAGTGCATTTAATAAGCACTTCTGATGCACTTTGGTGGTGTAGTATGGTAACATTTAAGTGTCCAAACATGCAATGTGCCTTTTCTGTTGATATTGTGATATTATGTGGTCCAGTACAGTACAGTTACAAACTGAAGAACACTTTATTTTAGTTTATTGATGATGCCTATGTAGTGCATTCATTTTGAAGAGTCATTTTGGGAAAATAATGGTAATAGTGACGCTTAAAGGGAAAGACCACCCATTTTCAATATTGAACTATGTCATTAATATACCCTAGAGGAGTTGTGTGGGGGAAAATAATCCCCCTCTTCTGTGTTGCTTAGGTACATAAAACATGCACCACGGCGTTGGGGAAAACGGTTTAAATCGCTTATTTCGTCTCATTAAATTCAGAAAAGCCCCCGGCGGCAGGTGCCAGTACTGCATCTTTCCCATTGTAGCAGCAGATACTGGCAACTGCCGCTGGGGTAGTTTCGGTTGAATGGGAAAACATTACAAAACTAGCAATTTAAGGTGTTGTTTCATGCCGTGGTTCATGTTTAATGTACCGTGGTTGGGTAACCACAGTCTGGGAGCTCGGAACTACCTTTACTTTTTGGATACAATTTTGTTTCAAGTGTTTTCCAACTCGTTGCGGCAGTCCAGCGATCGCTACGCCACCTTTATAGGACCTCATCTCGGAGCACAACAGTATGCAGCGACGGGTGAGGTTCTATTATATGGGGCTAGACCAAAATAAAAGCATTAAAATACAATACTCTTAACCAAAAGAATGGCATAAAAGACTGTTTTGCTTGAATCAATAAATTAATTAAATCAAATACATTTTCAGTCTACTACATAAAGTTGAAATGATCCCGTGTCGTTGAATTAATATCTGGAGCGATCATCTCCAGCCTTTTATGATTGATTTTAATAGGCGACTTTATCAGCAGTTTGGGAGGAAAAAAGCACAGGAAAGTGAGGTCTTCGTTTATAATAATAAACACTAGCCCCCCTCACTCCATCTCTGCTTGCAGGCAGTTGGGACTGGGAGTGTGCTGCTTGTTGACGCCCATTTGTGATGTAAATCGCATCACAGGACAGCCGCCTACAGGCCAAAATTTGGGAAATTTTTTTAAACATTCTGTGATTATGAAAAGTAGAGACGCATTTGAAGGTGGAAAAGTTGATGGTCAGCAAGGAATATGCGTTATTGATTTTTGCATTATGTTTTTTAGACAATTGAACAACTGCTGAACGTGGAGTTGCAGATGCACACACACACACACAGACAGACAGACATACACACTACCGCATTCTGATTAGGTTGTGAGGATGATATAAAAGATAATGATCAAAATGTGAAAAAAAAACTGCAGGAGGTGAGTGGGAGGCATTTTGAATAGGAGCGGAATGGGACCAGGAGAAATTCTACAGGAGTGGGACAGGACGGGATTTTTTAAAACTTGGTTTCCCCTAATGACGTGACATTAGGGGAGCATCACTGAACACTTAGTACAACACTCACAAATGTGTTAAGGCACACGTTCTACACTTAGTTAACTCTGTCTGCAGTACCTATGAACTCCTAGTGTCTGTTTTGTAGTAAAACAATTTAAACTTGCAAATTAAAGGTTTTGTGGTTTTGACATTGAACAATGGAACATAAACTAAGATTACTTTTCGGTGTAGCAATGATTTCACAGGGCAGATACAGTATGACATAACGTAAACAAATAAATTACCCATTTAATAACTGACTTGTCTGCCTCTCTCTCTCAGGTGAGCGGGACATTCTAGGACTGACTGATAAACGAGAGTTTTCTTCCTTGTCGCCTGGGTCCCAAGAGGGCAGGCAAAATCAGAAAGATGTTCAACCTGGAGAAGGGAGACGATGTGAGAGAGGTCTTCTGGCCATCACCGGGATACTGGTATACTGGCGTCCGTGGCATATGTGCCACTAAACATCAAACACAATTGCTTGCAGTTGTCGTGGGGAGAATGGAAAAAGGAAAAAAATTCCGGCCGCCTTGGCAAAGGTGACTATCTTCTCGCCAACTATCTCTACTACACCGATAAGGTTTGAGAACCACTTCTCTAAAGCAATGATTACTGTCAGAATATAGAACTCACAGAACTTACACAAATGTGACATTCTTTTTTTTTTCTTCTTTTTTTCTTTTTGTTCATGCAGGCTCCTCGTGATGTGAAAAGGATGGAATACCGTGAACATCTCACCACCAGTGTTAAACTCACTAAACTGAGGCCGCAGACGAAATACCATTCCCGACTGCGTGTCGTTGATGAAATGACGAATGAGATGTGGCACAGCGACTGGTTCCACTCCCCCGCACAAGACCTTCAGGAAGCTGCGGCTGTTCGACACGCCGCACACGCCAAAGGTTGGTGCTAGTTCTTCTGTCCAGTGTTTCTCAAACTTTCACATTTAAATTTTCAATTCAATTCAATTTAAAGGAGCTTTATTGGCATGAGCAAACATACGGTTACATTGCCAAAGCAAGTGTAACAAGTAAAATAAAAACAGTTGACTTGGGGAACATTTATACAGTTGGAGGGGGTACAGCATTGTTTAAACAGAGCTATTATATATATATATATATATATATATATATATATTCAGGGTGTACACTTTTGAAACAAATAGCAGCATTATTTTTTCTCAAAATGCATTTAAAGGTAGCAGCTCTTTGTGCAGTATGTCTAGATTTCAAGGTCTCCCCTTAACTCTGACAGTGTACAATGGTTCCATTTGTACACTTGTCAGAGTTACAGACTTGTAAAGGAACCCACAAAGTCCCTCAAATCCACTTTGACACTACTGTAGTCAATTCAATTCAAATTAGCTTTATTGGCTGGAGAAAACATACGTTTACATTGCCAAAGCAAGTTTCAAAGCACAGTAAAAACAGTTGAGAATGGGTAACATAATAGCCTATATACAGTTGGAGGGGGGGGACAGCATTGTGTAAACAGAGCCTGGTCATATTAAATTGAAAACTGTTGAACTTGTTCACCACCTGATGCACTGCAGCTATTTGGCAACGTTTTCCATATGGCTCCCAAATATCTCCCATGTCGTCTCCCAAAACATAATTAGCGCGTTAGAACTACTACATGCATGCTGAACCTTCCAGTTATACACAAAGGGTATCTAATAACATCATCACCCTTTGTTGTTTGATATGTTTAAACGTATCTGAATAACTGGAAGAAAAGCTTTTTGAAAACATTCTTTCCCGTGGAGTGTGTATTCATTAGTGTCTTTGTCTTGTGTCCATCCTCAAGTTGATTATCCAAATAACGTTTAGATGTATTTAATTTTTTATTGAAGACCAGACTGTTGACTTTCTTTGCACTGTCAACTCATTGGAAAAACTGGAATGCTGCTGTGTGATACATGTTTTGAATTGTTAAAGTCACCACCCACTGACCCAGTTTTTTTTAAATGGACCAGTTGTTTAAATGTACCATTACATAATTGGAAATACTGGAATGCTGCTGTGTCTGGACTCTGGACTTTTTTGAATTGTTAAAGTCCACCCACTGACCCAGTTAAATGTACACATTACATAATGTAGTAAGTGGCTCAGCCAGCCCTTTAATTGTCTGTACATTGAGCTCTTTAGCTTGAGCAAACTCTTTTCAACTAGTAACAAATTATTCTATTAATCTTAACATATAACAGACTATCTTATTTAAATGGTTTATGCTGTGTTATTAATCAATGCCTTATCTGCTCATTCTATCCTTAAACTTTAACTGTGTGCCAAATTAAAGTAGCCACTAGCCACCCACTGACCCAGTTTTTTAAATGCTGTACCATTACATAATGTTGTGCCTCGTTTGGTTCTCGTCAGCCAGCCAAATTCATCTTCCAGTTCTTCACATCCTTCTCCTCTCTCATCTACGTGGCTTTCTTCCTGGGCAGGTGGGTTCCAGGTGCCAAAGTATGTGGTGGTCCCTCCCGATTCACCACCACCACCACCCGAATCCACCACCACCACCCAACCCTCCGAATCCACCACCACCACCCAACCCTCCGAATCCACCACCACCACCCAAAGTATGTGGTGGTCCCTCCCAATTCACCACCACCACCACCCAATCCACACCACCACCCAACCCTCCCAATTCACCACCACCACCCAATCCACACCACCACCCAACCCAATGATATTGATGACCACCGCTGCTGTCCTGCTCTGGACCGCCTACCGTGGGAACCGATCAGGTTTTTTATTTGTGTTTTTATTTTTGTTTTGACTTATATTCAAACTGAAAAAAACAGCAGCATGACTGCTGTGACTTACTCATGCTTTTTGGGACTTTTGGCTTTGTCTGTCTTTACCATGGTCAAAGCATGACTGCTGTTTACGTGAGTTACACATGCTTTTTGGGACTTTTAGGATTGGTGGTCATTGCCATCATAAAAGCATGGCGTGCTTTCACTGGCAAATAACCCCCAACCTCCCGCCTCTCCCTTCTCGTCCGTCCCCATTTTACAGAGGCCTTACCGAAGCACGGGCTAAATTTTCGAGCCGGGCCGCCGGCCGTCATCTGTTTAAACGGCCCGCGAGAGCGTCGCGCCGCCGATATTTCCCATCCACTCCAATGCAATCCAGGATCTTTAGAGCTCATTTTCTCTATTCCAAGCATATCCATGAGGTGTGCAAGGTTTAATCATCATGGCTAAATCGCCGAAAATAGGGCTTCTAAAATGCTTGGTAATAGCTAACTTCAAGCTAACTTCATTCTGTTCCAACTACTAAACAGACCCACAGTAGGTAGACTGGTTCTTCTCCAACATTCTTACTTGTTACTAGGGATTGGACTATAATCATTATCATTTGTTATAAAAAATAAAAATAAAACCTAAATAATAATCGTATCGTGGAGATTTAAATGTATAGTGAAACTATCCTCTGTCATAAACTGGGATCAATTCGCCTTTTATTTGCAGAGCTGCATATCCGGTACAATTTAAAACAGACCTGGAAATAACATATTTTGATCATTATTCGTAAATAGCATTTATTGTTCGGTCATGATAATCGTGACATGAAATGTTACTATTTTAAAGATGTGTTTTTTGGGCTTTTTATGCCTTTATTGATAGGACAGTAGTCTGATAGGAAATGGGGAGAGAGATGGGGAATGACATGTGGCAAAGGTCGTCCGGATCGGGAATCGAACCGGCGACGCCAGCAGGCATCATAGCCTAGTATGTGGTATGCGCCTTGACCACCAGGCCAGCGGGTGCCCCATGAAATGTTACTATTGTCCCTTCCCTTGATGCTTCAGGAACCCCAAGTTAAAGTCATTGCACACTGCTGCGTTTTTTTTTTGGGCCGAATATAGGACCGAATTTCGGCACACGTAAATACACACTGCCGCCCGTTTCGTATTTACCACTGGGTCCCTTGCTCTCTCTTATCCCTCTCTGAATAATGCATTTCGCAATGAAAATACGCAGCCGTGTGCAACCAGCTTTACTTTGGTCTTTGGGCATTGCACATAGGAGTAAGAGACTTGTTATTGCGATGAAATATTGTTATATAGTCCTGTAAATTGGATTAAATATTCTGGAAAAGTTTTGGAAATTCATTGGTTAAAATGTGTGTCGGGGGTCTTCGACAGGGCGTCCGGGACCCCTAGGGGTCCCCAGAGTTACTACAGGGGGTCCGCCAAATCTTTGTGATAGGATAATTATTTTAAATTAACAACTTAAACCCTCACATCCCTATTCTGAGGGGAACTTTAGCCAAAAATAGCAGATCTACAAGCTCTCAGCGCCTTTCGCTGTGAGGCGTTGAGAGCTTGTAGATCAGCTATTTTTGGCAAATAGGTTTTGTGTAGAGGTAAAAAAAAGAGCAGACCAAGTACATAGTGAAAGGACAAATTAACTAAAAACATGAATCCAACATAGACTGATGAAATAGACTCTATGAATCTATCTCTATCGATGAAAATCTGCATCACACATTTATACAATACTGTATGTAGTGGGGGTCCCCAGTGGCGGCTCCAGGGAATAATCAGCAGGGGGGCCTTCAATTTTCCAAGGGGGGCACTTTATTTTTCAACAACAAAACATACATAGCATATATAATTAACACCCGCATATATAATTAACACCCGCAAAACTTCTTAAAATAATGGTGGCTGGCCAATCTGGACTGGGGGACACAGTCTAATCTAAGTGGGCATTGCCCCCCAATGCCCCCCTGTGGTCCCTGCTTCATCTCTCTCAGCTAAGGGGTCCTTGGCCTGAAAACGTTGAAGACCCTTTATGGATGTGATTTGTGCAGCATGGCAAAAAGCCCAGTTTTAGGTGCCGGCTACACAGAGCTGGATATTTCTGAAGCTAGAATTTATTTTTTGTGCGGATGGGGCTTGCAGCCACACAAAGCTGGATATTTTTGGCGCTAAACTGGATATTTTTTAAACCGGATAAATAAGTGAAGACATTGAAAAATATCCGATTCACTGGATCCGTGTAGACATGGTACATGGAAATCTCTGAAGACTTTTACTGTGTGTGTGCTTGTGCCGCTAGTGGAGGAGGTCAGGGGACTCTGATTATTTTATTTTATTGAGTAAAATGATCTACCTTATTATTATATTTTAACAGATGCTGATGTCATTAAACTACATGTATTATTTCCTATACAGTGCCATCCCAGTGTATATGATATTATTATATTATATTTATATTATTTCCTATACAGTGCCATCCCAGTGGCTGCCTCACAGACCTGTTCATACAGATGGCCATGATCATGGTGCTGAAACAAACCACTAACAACATCTTTGAGTTCGGCTACCCGTAAGTAGACACATGGATTGGTTTTAAGTTGAACACATTTGAGTAGAGTAGCAATTTAGTCCCAATTTAGTCATTATGCCTCTAGTGTAACTGACTTAGAATGCTTAGTTTTTATTATATAGCCTATTTTTTTTTTAAGTAAAGTAAAGTATATATGTAATGGAGGTGATCCGAACCTCCCCACCCGGCTTCGGACCCGGGTCTCACGCATGAGAGTCCAACATCTTAACCATTACTCCAAAGGGACATCCCTATGGAATGAGGGCAGATTAGACTTTTGAGGCTTCAGGCTGGGGCTGCAAATCTATCCGCCACATATAGTTATTATTTTATAATTGAGTAACTGTACTAACGTAACTAGTTACTTTTTCAGAGCAGTAACTAGTAAAGTAACTAATCACTTTTTAAAAGTAACTTGCCCAACACTGTATACGTATCTTGCTGGATTACCTGCCACTGAGGAGCCCCCACCGGCAGGGCCGCCGCGGGTATGATCAGCGCTCTAGGCGAGCTCTCTCGAATGCACCTCTCTCCACTCGCGTGCGAGCGCCTTTTGCAGGTTTTGTCGTGATTTTAGTCGGTTTTGGGCCGGTTTGGGTCCACTCCCTCCATTTCGGCGCCCCCTCGGTGCCCGCTCTAGGATGGCGCTCTAGGCTTGCCTGGTTAAAACCAGACTGCACTCAACACCCCCTAGTGGAGTCTGACGCTTGCAGTCAGGCTAGCTCTAGGCGGCCGCCTATAGCTAAAAACGGCCCTGCCCACCGGGAGGACATAGCGCCATTAAAAAGTCTGAGCACCACTGATCATAGAAACACATTTCTAGGTATTTGTCAGGCCTAAAAGTGTTAATTATACCTTGCAGCTGGCTGCAGGCCAGATTAGGAACAAAGAAGCAGCAGCAGAGGACGCCTGCTCATCGCCACCCGAAGGAGGACCTAGAGAGCAGCCTGGGAGAGGCGCTGTGCGACAACGGCAAGCTGAACGACGCCAAGCTGAAGGAGTGGCTCCGAAACTACAGTCTGGTCCATGTGGACTCATTCACTCTCTTCCATGAGTTCCTGGAGATGGGTGAGGCGCACACACGCACGAAAATCCCAGGAGGAGATACATTTTTTACTGTTTTTCATATAATTCAAAATGGGTTTGTCCCTCTATCAGGCTCTGGCTTCACTGTGATGTCACACTAACAGAATCCCTTTTATGCCCATATATGGACTTCCCTGATGTCATCAATATTAAGCTCACATGGTCCACATACCACACTAACAGAATCCATATATGGCCAAGACAGCCCATATCTGTGTGGCTGGTTCAAGCGAGAATCATACCCCTAGACCAACGAGCCTGCCAAACTGATTCAAGAGATTGAAGGTATGGGCTTATTTCACTGGTTTTATTTGGTTGCTGTTCATTAGATGCTTATTACTGAAAATATTCTATTAGTGTGGTTGCCTAGAGTGCAACACACTATAGTTCCGGGAGTGCCTCAGAGTGATGTACTACGGCATTTTCACCTTGCATAATAAGGATTTTCTGATGCAATGCACAAGCATTATTTCCCAGGTTAGCCATTTTTATGCTGGCTCCATTTGGTATTGGTGTAGGCCCATGCTTAAAATACTGGCTGTTACTGTAGCCAACGTAGGCTAGCTTTTACTTGTTTTGCATTTATCCTGGAAAAGGAAATAAATATTGTATAACAAGTGACTGAAGATTAGGTTGTGTTGTAACGTAGGAAATACTCAGGCTAGGTGATGTGTATGTTCAGATGGCACCCTGTCAGGTGACTTTTAAACCATCCAATTAACTGCAATTAACAATTATGTTCCTAATTATAACTCAATTTATAGTAAGGGAGTACAAAGGTATGGTAAATGCTACTTATATACTACTTATCTGAACCCTCACAGACATCTTGAAATGTCTACCATCTTTAACCAACTGTTAAAAACATAACTTTAACTGTAGGTTATGTTGGTATGAGGCTACTAGTGAGAGCCAAATCACAATTTTGAGGAAGAATTTGACAGTGGCATTTTTTTAGGACTTAAACACTGATGTAACGCAATCATTGGCTGTCTCTGTAGCTGTGTTTTTGAACCACACAATGTTTTTGTTTGTACAAACAGGAGGCCAAGGAGAAGCGGCAGGATCAAATCGCCAAGAGGCGCGGCCTTTCCTCCCGGAGGGCATCCGAGTCCAGCCAGAACTAAACAGACCCACAGTAGGTAGACTGGTTCTTCTCCAACATTCTTACTTGTTACTAGGGATGGGACTATAATCATTATCATTTGTTATAAAAAATAAAAATAAAACCTAAATAATAATCGTATCGTGGAGATTTAAATGTATCGTGAAATTATCCTCTGTCATGCACTGGGATCAATTCGCCTTTTATTTGCAGAGCTGCATATCCGGTACAATCTAAAACGGATCTGGAAATAACATATTTTGATAATTATTTGATATTATTATTTAGGCTGATGCCTTATCCATTAGGCCACTGGGTCATTAGTCCCACTGTTGCCCCCTATTGTCTTGAAGAGGATGCGTACCCTGAAGAACAAAGAGGAGGCGTCAGAGTAAGCCAAACTGATGGCCAAGAGATTGAAGGTATGGGCTTATTTCACTGGTTTTATTTGGTTGCTGTTCATTAGATATTTTTGAAACCGGATAAATAAGTGAAGAAATTGAAAACTAGCTCAGCGGAAGGACTCGATTACTTCCGGTCCTTCAAAATAAGAGAGTGGCCGCTTATGGATGAAAATCATGGCACCAGTGCCCCCTTCTGCCCAAAAAAATGATGGCACAAAATCGGTTAATATGAATAAATGATAATTCCTCCTCCAAGAATCTAGAGACGTGTCTTTGACCAAGACATTCTGTGTCCTCCTTCTCTGCCTGCTAGTAGTCTGACCCCTCCTTGTGCTTGTCTTATCCCCAGGACTCCACTGCGCCAGAGTACGCAGAGTTCGAGGAGGAGTACGACAACACCGATAACACCTTCGACCACGAGAACCCAGAAGAAGACGATTCACCCGTGACGCACGGAGACCCCGAGTTCTTCCAGCCTGCCGCACCCGCCGGCAACGATGACTTTGAGACCCCCGAGCCGGACGTCATCCAGACCCCTCCTCCCCCTCCCTCCCCCGCCGCGGGATCTGACTCGGTGACGAACGGCGGCCTGGACGACGAGGTCCCCAGGCCGTTGACCCCTGAACCCAGGCACGAGTCGGGGCCCTCGGGCAAGAATTATGCCCCTCCTCCCCCGGAGCCGGCCAGCCAACCAGAGAGGCATTACAGAGTCGCAGGTACAGCCAGCCCACCAGTCTTCTTTTATTCTACTTCTCCGTGATTATGAGATGTGATTGTCATCGCCCCCAAAAGGCCTGGAAACCATGCAGGCAATTTACACATTTACATCACGCTGAAGAATGCTCGGAGTGCTGGCATTTATTTGTCTTGTAATTTACAAAAGTGGTGTCATCTCGCACCATGAGACTAGTCTAGTAGTACGGTGCCATGGCATTGGACCGACATCTCATAATAATAATATTAATAATTATTAAATTATTAAAACGACCCACTTCCCCATCCACCTTCAACACAATTGTACTGACAAAACGGACGGAGTAGAGAATAAGAAATAAACGCTCCTCTTCTCACTGCTGCTCTGACGATACGACACCCCCCCCCCCACCCCCCTAAACAGTTTTTAACAAATCTGCACGATTCACACAAATGACCAATTTGGATTCAAAATGGCGATTTTCGCCGAAAAGCTACAAGTTTGCATGCCTGTGTTGAAGTGGAACCAGGCGCTGTGAAACATCTCATTCGTCGTTTGGTCAATGACACGCAGTCGGGCATGGTATTTCGTCCGCGGAATCAGTTTAGTGAGTTTAACACTGGTGGTGAGATGTTCACGGTATTCCATCCTTTGCACATCACGAGGAGCCTGCATGAAAAAAAGAAAAAAAAGAAGAAAAAAAAGAATGTCACATTTGTGTAAGTTCTGTGAGTTCTATATTCTGGCTGTAGTGGAGATGGTCCTCGAGAAAGCCACAACCTTTTCCGGCGTGGGAAAATTCACCGTTGCCTTCAAATTTTTCCACTTTCCATTTTCCCCACGACAACAGCAAGGAATTGTGTTTGACCTTAGTGGCAAATATGCCACGGAGGCCAGTAGTAGAAGTAGTAGAAGAAGCTGGTCCCCAGAAGGCCTGTCTCACAAGGTCTCCCTTCTCCATGTTGTACAGCTTTCTGATTTTGCTTGCCCTCTTGGGACCCAGGCAATTAAAACGAACACTCTCTTCATCAGTCAGTCCTTCAATGTTCCTCACACCTGAGAGGCAGACAAGTCAGTTATTAAATGGGTAATTTATTTGTTTACGTTATGTCATACTGTACCACATCTCATTCGTCATTTCATCAATGACACGCAGTCGGGCATGGTATTTCGTCTGCGGCCTCAGTTTAGTGAGTTTAACACTGGTGGTGAGATGTTCACGGTATTCCATCCTTGCCTGCATGAAAAAAAAAAAAAAAAAGAATGTCACATTTGTGTAAGTTCTGTGAGTTCTATATTCTGACAGTAATCATTGCTTTAGAGAAGTGGTTCTCAAACCTTATCGGTGTAGTAGAGATAGTTGGCGAGAAGATAGTCGCCTTTGCCGAGGCGTCCGGAATTTTTTTCCTTTTTCCATTCTCCCCACGACAACTGCAAGCAATTGTGTTTGATGTTAGTGGCACATATGCCACGGACGCCAGTATACCAGTATCCCGGTGATGGCCAGAAGACCTCTCTCACATCGTCTCCCTTCTCCAGGTTGAACATCTTTCTGATTTTGCCTGCCCTCTTGGGACCCAGGCGACAAGGAAGAAAACTCTCGTTTATCAGTCAGTCCTAGAATAACTGAGCATGTTTGGGCTTCATCATCATACTGTATGAGGCTTTATGTTATTGCAAATGGAACAAATACTGTATTTTGTTTAGAGAGATACTTGTTTTTGTACTTTGTGTTTTTGTATATATATCAGCCTTAAAATATTCCAGTTTTTTTTTGTCATTTCGTCATGCAAGGAGATGAAGCTTTTACCTTTTTTTTTTTTTTTTATGGAGGTGTAAAACGTTTGTTTGTGGGGCGTGTTATTGCGACCGTAAGGTCGCAGTTTAGTATCAAAACCTCCACCGGCCGTCCGTCGGTCGGTCGGTCGGTCACACGTCACACGTCACACCTTTGCCCTGCTCATATCTGGGCTCCTTACGGTCGCAATAAAGGAAAAAATGACTCCCAAAAACATCACGCCACATCATCGGCTGAGGACTGTGTGATGTCATCATATCTCCATATATGGAGACATAAGTTGCTCATGCCCAAATATGGGCTGGTGAGGTCAGACTTAGTGTGATGCGTAGGTTATCTCCATATATGGAGATTCAACTTCAATGAGTAACCATGGCAAATCACACCGTACACAAATGACCCTTATATAAGACCGGCATTATCTACCGACAGCTGCTATAAGCCAACCCTGGCGATAAGGTCTGAGTCGAAGAAATGCTTCTTTCCTGGTATAAGACCGGCATTGTCTGTCGTACATTTCGGTCAATTCCAGTGGGGATGCCATTGAAAAGTTAATCTAGTTGTACAAAGTAACCAGTAAGACTCCCTAATCGGGAGATAAGCGACCGTTGGTCGCTTATCTCCACAAATATCACAACCTCCACCTCTCACGTCATACGGGTAGCCATAGTTACACCTGGAATGTTGAATCTCCATATATGGAGATAACCTACGCATCACACAAAGTCTGACCTCACCAGCCCATACTTGGGCATGGACGACTTATATCTCCATATACGGAGATGGCCATATATGGAGATACGATGACATCACAGAGTCCACAGCTGATGATGTGGCGTGATGTCATACAATACACAAACAAGCCCTATATAAAGGGGCATTTCTCACCAGGGAAGAGAGCATTGCCTGGAATGTTGAATCTCCATATATGGAGATAACCTACGCATCACACAAAGTCTGACCTCACCAGCCCATACTTGGGCATGGACGACTTATATCTCCATATACGGAGATGGCCATATATGGAGATACGATGACATCACAGAGTCCACAGCTGATGATGTGGTGTGATGTCATACAATAAACAAACAAGCCCTATATACTGATGCGATACGATGACATCACAGAGTCCACAGCTGATGATGTGGCGTGATGTCATACAATAAACAAACAAGCCCTATATACTGATGCGGAGATATGAGCAGGGCAAAGGTGTGACGTGTGACGTGTGACCGACCGACCGACCGACGGACGGACGGACGGCCGGTGGAGGTTTTCATAGTAAACTGCTCCCTGACGGTCGCAATCAAAGAATGGGTTGACTGGTAGGCTGGTTGACTGCTTTATCTGTGGAGAGTGTATGTCACTGAGAGTCCTTTTATAGCGATTGAAATCATGATGAGGTCACGATGAGTCATCTATGCCCAAATATAGATTTCTAGGTCAGATGGCCCATGGAGTTTGTGATGTCAAACCTAGCAACCCAATATAAACAAACCTGATGTCAGACCTGAAGTATCCTTTTATACCCATATATGGAGATACAGAGATCTCCATATATGGGCATATTAGAAAGCCCATATATGGGCATATACGGATGACATCAGGGATATCCATATATGGGCATAAAAGGGACAAGGGCTTACAGTTAAGAGATCTCCATATATGGGCATATCAGAAAGCCCATATATGTTCATATACTGATGACATCAGGAATATCCATATATGGGCATAAAAGGGACAAGGACTTACAGTTAAGAGATCTCCGGGCATAAAGGGACAAGGACTGTTACAGTAGATATAGAGATGTCCATATATGGGCATAAATGAACAAGGACTGACAAACACTGAGATCTCCATATAACCTATGGGAATATAAGGGACGAGGACAATGCGTAGCATTGTGAGCTTGTAGACCTATTTTCTAAATATTGTTGTACATTAAAAACTTGAAATGGGTCGTTCTGCATAGTACTTGGGATTTGTTGATGTAAATGTTCACATAGAGTGTAATAATTGGTAAAACAAACTTTTGGCCTATTTGTGGAGCGCTTATCTCCCGATTAGGGAGTCTTACTGGTTAAAGTATAGAGTGTTCTGTATGCTTGTCCATAGACGTCCATCTGTCTGGACGTGTACACTGTTTACGGTCTATGGGTTTGTCCCTCTGACATTTATCCTGGAAAAGGAAATAAATATTGTATAACAAGTGACTGAAGATTAGGTTGTGTTGTAACGTAGGAAATACTCAGGCTAGGTGATGTGTATGTTCAGATGGCACCCTGTCAGGTGACTTTTAAACCATCCAATTAACTGCAATTAACAATTATTTTCCTAATTATAACGATACGATACAACTTTATTGTCAGCTTGCACTGAAATTATTTTTGCGTCAAATGACGTCACCGTTCAAAGTACAGACAAGACAGATAAAATACAATACGAAACGAAAGACATCACAGAGACAAACAAGGAACAAAAAAGAACATGTCCAGTGGTTCAACGATTCTGGTTCAGAAGCAGAACAGACTGGTGTACAAAAGTTTTTTTTTTTTTTTTTTTTCATGGCTATGTCATTTATTTCAACTGTAACTGGTGTTTTGACATGTCATATTTGTTTGTCTCTGACATTGCAGCGGCACATCACAGTTGATTGTTAATTGTAAATATACATTTTCTTGAATCGTCACTTAAAGCGAATTCGTGTTGATGCAACAAAACCATGCTGTTGCCATAAACATACAAAAGAGTTCTTAAGTCTGTTCTTATACTCTGGGACCCTGAACCTCTCCATTTATAGTAAGGGATATATTTTCTTGGGGTTCCAGGTTTTTTTTTTTTTTATGTCATTTCATCATACAAGGAGATTACCTTTTACCTTTGTTGTATAGCGGTGTAAAACGTTTGTTTGTGGGGCGTGTTATCCCCATTAGTCTACACTGACCAGTAAGAGCCCAATAAAAGTGCACATGTCTGAAAACCTTTCTTTCTGTTGTCTTTTAATCCTGTTATTTTACTACACCTGTGGATTTGGTCAAAGTTGTTGTTGCCCACCCACATTTTCAGCAAAGGAGTAGTTTTTAAATGGGCTACTTTTTACTCGAGTAATTTCCTGGACTAGTACTTTTACTTGTCCTTTGTATTTCACTCAAGTAACAATACTCTGAGTAGGATTTTTCAGTACTCTTTCCACCTTGTATTAAATATTTCCACCTTGTATTAAATAGATCCTTATTCGATAGTATTCATATAGAATGTTTGTTCAGGGTCTCTCCAGCACTTTAGTAAGCAGAGTGTCTTGATTGAACAACACATTTAGAACTATGAGGTACACATTGAAGAAGTGGCTCACATTGTATGGGGTTAATTTTCTTACTGTGATTTTGTCCAATAAACTCCAGGGTAAATGTCAGTGAATGCAACATCACATTCATCTATGCTATGATCATGACACAAGGAACAAACAGTCCCCCTCGTTTTAACAAGGGAGACGACCCACACGCAGCACAGCAATAGAAGTCCATGTACCGGAACCCATTTCTGTTGTCCACCTCATGTCCAGAATACATGTCCATATACTCGTCTGTGTGGTATACACAGACGAGGAGCAGACGAGGCTCGTCTGTGTGCTCTGTGGTGACATTGAAGAGGAGGAAATAAATACAAATTGAACACTTTTAGGCCTAGAATTATTGAATGCTTTAACCAGTGAAAAATAGCAGATATTCAAGCTCACAGCGCGGCACCGAGTACCGCGCTGCGAGCTTGTAGATCTGCCATTTTTGAAAAAGTCGTGAAAATGTGTGCAAATCTTTGAATACGTGTATTTTCAAAGCGAACATTTGTAACTCAAATTTTGCTTCTGGGGGGTCCCTGGAAGTAAATATTTTGAGATGCGGGTCCGTGGCCAAATAAATATCATTTTGGGGGTCCTTCACATGAAAAAGTATAGTATAGTAGTCTCTCAAGAACAGACTAACTGAGCTCCAGTTAAGTGAAAAGGACCTTTTCTTTGACGATGGCTGGCCAGATTGCTGACATAGAAACATAGGTTTTTAAAAAAATCTTAGGATTCCAAAAGACACTTATAGAATAGGGTCAAAATTTTAATTTTCAAGATTTTTCAAAAATGGCAGATCTACAAGCTTGCAGCGCATATCTGCTATTTTTCAACAGTTAAAGCATAAAATAATGATACACAATAATGTGTACCCGTTCTAAGTGGGATTTATTTAATGGAAGTTGCAGTGGTTGTTTATAAAAGGTCTGTCTCCGGGATAACTTAGCTGGAGCTAATAAGACATTGGTAGCCTACACCAGGGATACTCAAACTTCTGAACCGGTGGGCCACATTACAAAAATGACAAGGGGCCGCGGGCCGGTAAAATCTCGCTCTTTCGAACGACCATCATTTCGACCGGAGGGTTAGCGACTCACCCCACGGAGGTTAAGGTTAGGATAAAGGTTAGAGTTGGGTGTCGAAAAGATGATATGTAGAAACTTGATACTTGATAACTTTTTGCTTTATTTCCACATAACTCAAGACAATTTCAATATGCATTATTTTATGGCTTGGAATTCCATTTATATTCTGTCAACCAACATTTGTAATCAAAGTAATTTGCTACATTTTCTCTCTTTTTAATAATTATGTGAAATTAGCATATTCCACAAAAACACCAAAACAAATTAATGTACGTTTGTCTGCTATTTGTCTGGGTTGATATGTCTGCCTGTTATCGAGCTGGATAACATTAAAGATAGCTGAGCACATCTCTCTTTCAATTGCTTCACAATGCTATTTATGACTTTGCCACATTCAACACAAATGGCTTTAGTTTTTACAGAAAATAAACTTGTGAAAATTGATAGTTAAAGTTGTACTATGTAACTTTTTTTATAAAACAAATCTTAAAATTCTCCTAACTATTAAATCACAAAAGTTTTAGAAGATCCGCGCCGTGAATTTCAGCCTGTAAAGCCTTCTCTGTATGTAAACTGAGATCCTTGCCGTGGACCGGATCTCGCGCCAAAATTGCGTCATCACACTACCGGCCAATCACAGCGAGGGTTATACAACTGCCGGCCAATCACAGCGCATCTTGAAGTGGGGTCGCTATGGCAGCCATATTTGTTGTCGCCCGTTTGTACCATCCCTTCTCTAGGTAATTTCGCCTACCAGGCAGGGTGAAGGAGTCCGTATCTCTGGAATTACTGAACGCACAGGAACAAGGGACCCCTTAAAAGATAGATCTCAGCGAGGTGGAGGCAGACGCGGGGGTCTGAAGGTACGAAAAACGTCCGAAAGACGCGGACGCGACCGCGGTTTGCTATAGGGCTAATGACCACTAGTTGGGCATCTTACACAGTATGGCTTTAAGGAAAATAAAATCAAATCAAACAATCTTGAGTGCCAGCCTATCACCACTAGAGGGCGCCCAGTGACCAGAGAATAATAGAGATATGCTGGTAATGCATGCCCAAGCCCTGGAGCCATGACTTTTTTTACAAAGGAAAGGACACTTTCCTTTGTGCATGTACAGGAAGAGGATGAAGTTAGCTTGAAGTTAGATATTGGCTACCAAGCATTTTAGAAGCCTTATTTTCGTCAACTTAGCCATGATTAAACCTTGCACACCTCATGCATGGGAAAAAAACAGAGAAGAATGAGCTCTAAAAAATCCAATGCAATCCTGGATTGCATTGGAGTGGATTTGTGCAGTTTGTTCACAGCTTTCAAACAAAAAAATCCGATTGGAAATCCGTTCAGGCATTCTTGAGATAATCGCCATTATGTTTTACATGTAATGTAAACAAAAATGGCTGCCCTGTATGTTAGATGGGGTTGTATGGGGGTGGAACATGCAAAATCGCGATTGAAATCATGTTCACCAGATTTGATGGGGTCCAAAAAAAAAAAAAAAAAATTCAAAAAAAATTTTTTCAAAAAAAAAATTTTTTTTTTTTTTTTTTTTTTTAAAAGCCGAACTTGTTCGGGATCGGCACACTACGATACGCTAATAAAGCCGAACTAGTTCGGGATTGGCACTCAATGAGTTAAAATAGATTACCCAGACTGTTTCGCTACCAAATGGCTAATGATGCAGTTGTTAAGTAGAGCTACAGTACGTCTCTTCATTTGCATTAGGCCTACTATAACATTTTGGGTATGCTAATAAGTTGGGCAGAGGCAGAGCCACTGGTAAAAAAAAAAGAGAGAGAAAAAAAAAACGGCGAAAATCGACGATTTCTATAGCCGTTTTCAAGATGTTTTGGCCATTATCTCTGGAACGCAAGGTCCAATCTGCTCAGTTTAAAGCTTGTTGGATGCGCAACTTTGAGGACATTAAGCTAGTGGGCCAGTCAAAATTCCGGCCCGCGGGCCGGAGTTTGAGTATCACTGGCCTACACGGTAGACATACTATGTACACTTTTATAATGCTGTTGCTGTATTGTATACCCTTCATATTTATGGAACTAAATTAACCTTGTTTAAAATGTACTGCCAAAGCATCTGTTGAAAATAAAAAAAAAACTGCTGGGAATTCAGAACGAGGAGACATCATTTCAGCTGTTGTGTGGTGGCACCTAGTGGACAGATGGGGTAGTTGCATGGGATTTTGCAGGCAAGTGGATCTGTACACACACACACACACACACACACACACACACACACACACACACACACACACACACACACACACACACACACACACACACACACACACACACACACACACACACACTGTAGTAGATCGATATGGTATCTGAATGAAATAAATCCTCTATACTTCATCCAAACCTTATTGAGCTGACGTGCATTCATTTTCCTTAGAACATTATGATTTTCAATTTAGTTGGTTGATTCTCAGGTCAAATCATGGCCATGTTACTGACATGATACTAACCATGATACTGAAATGATACCAGCCATGATACTGACATGATACTAATGATACTGTCCATGATACTAACATGATACTAACCATGATAGTAACCATGATACTGACCATATACTATACAAAAGAAAAAAGTCCGCACACCAAATTTTGCAGTTCCCAATATAGAGTTTTACTGTGGTAACGTTTCGAGCTGTATGCTCTTCCTCAGACCTTCACAGACAAGTGTTACAAACAGTTTTATAAGTGCAGAACACCCACACCTGTGACCCATCGGCCAATCAGTCCCATCAGTGTCATTAATCAATGACACATCCATAGTACATGTATGTTAGTGTATTTGTACATCATACACACATTTGTATATATAAAACAAAAAACAATACAAAACATCCTGTTCACCCAAGATTCAACAATACATATACAAAAGGACTCAGGCCAAAAGCCATCATACTGCTACCTAAAGAGGCGCCTCTTGTCTACAGTACAAGTAAATAAATCATGGGACAAAAAAACCTTTACATACACATATCCAGCACAACCAGGAGAGACCACTTGTTTTGAGAGACAACCAGCAGGACCCAAACTAGGAGATACTACACAGGTAAGTGGTGGAGATACATACAGGGATCATACCCAAGTTTAAATGCACCCCCTATCCATTGAAACAGGTATGACAACACTGAGACCCACCAGGCTGTTATCATAGAAAAGGTCTGATATCATAGTCCTCATTCAGACCCTTTGGAGCTAAAGTTTGTAAAGTGTGTATCCAAAATAGTTCACGTTTTAGAAGCATATTGTTAATGTCTCCCCCTCTACGTGGAATCTTTACCAGCTCAATACCCGTGTATCTGAGCATAGATACATTGTGCCCAGCTTTACTGAAGTGTGTGGCCACAGGGCTAGTGACAACATTATTGCGAATAGTGCTGCGGTGTTCAGCAATACGTGTTTTTAATGGTCTTGTAGTCTTCCCAATATATGAGAGACCACAAGGGCATTTTAGCATATATATTACATTAGCTGTAGAGCATGTGATAATCCCTCTTATGTTATATTTTTTCCCCGTATGTGGGTGATTAAACGAGTTAGATTTCCGTGTAAAATTACACTGTTGGCACCTGCCACAGGGGTAGTTGCCTGATGGAATCTCACTGAGGAAATGAGAGGGAGCTGGGGGGGGCAAATCTGCCCTTACCAGCATATTACGTAAATTTGGTGGCCTCTTGTGTACCACTCGGGGGGGATTTGGTAAACACTTTTTAAGGACTGGGTCTGTGTCAATGATATACCAATGTTCTTTAATGGCTCTCTCTATGTCTTTGGATACTGGTGAATATTCCAGTGCACAGAGTACTCTGTGTTCAGTTTGTTTGGGTCTCTTGTTTGTCAAACATTCAGACTGTGTGATACCAGAAAACCGTGTTGCTGCGTTCTTGATCCAGGATTCTTTGTACCCTCGCTTCTGGAACCGATCCTCCATGTCCTTGGCTTGAGTATTGTAGTCTTCATTTGAGCTGCAGATCCGTCTAATGCGGTTGAATTGAGAGATGGGAAGGTTCCTTTTGAGAGAGAGGGGATGGTATGAGTCACCATGCAGTAGGGAATTCCTGTCAGTAGGTTTTCTGTATAGGTTCGTTTTTAGGCCTTTATTTTCTTTTATAATTAGGATGTCTAGGAAGTTCATTTCCTTTCCGCTTGCCTCCATTGTAAATTGTAAATGTCTATTTTGGGAATTCATAAATTTATGGAACTCATTAAGTGAGGCCTCTGAGCCTGACCAAATGAAAAAAATGTCATCCAGGTAGCGCTTCCAATTAGCAATGCATCCCATGAATGGATTTACCTCGTTGTTGAAGATGACATCTTGTTCGAAGAATCCCACATATAGGGAGGCAAAACTGGGGGACATCCTAGATCCCATGGCCACTCCAGAGGTCTGTAGGTAGAAAGTATTGCCATACAAGAAGAAATTTGACTTGAGTATTTCCTTGGTTAGTCCTAGTAGACAGTCTGTGCTAGGGTTGCAATCAGATCTCTGATCTAAGAACACTTTAGCAGCCTGTAGGCCTCCCTCAAAGGGGACATTAGTGTACAAAGACTCGATGTCCATAGTCACCAAAAGGTCGGTTTCCTGAATTTGTGGGATTTCTTTTATCATTTTAATGAATTCCATCGAGTCTCGGGTGTACGAGGGTAACTTGGTGACTAATGGCTGCAGAAAATAGTCTACAAATGCTGACATATTTTCTGTTAGTGAACCAATAGCTGAGATAATCGGTCTGCCCGGAGGTATGTCCGTGAATTTTTTATGTATTTTTGGGAGAGTGTAGAAGACTGGAGTAATGGGAAAATCCACCTTCATGAAGGCATGTTCAGGTTTGGTGATAATCCCTTCCTCCAAAAGGCTATTGAGCCCATTGTGGATCCGTTGTTTGGTCTCAACAATGGGGTTATTCTCCAATTTTTTATAGAATTTTTCATTAGCCAATTGTCTCAAGATCTCCCTGTCATAAGCATCTTTGTTTAAAACCACAATCGCCCCCCCCTTGTCTGCACTCTGGGTGACTAGAGTCTTGTCCTCTTTCAGAGAAGTTAGTTCATCACGTTGCTCTTTTGATAAATTGTCACAAAGTTTATAGGTTTTCCTCTTATTAAAAATAATAGAGACATCTCTTTCCACCAAACGGCAGTAAGTCTCCAAAGAGGAGTTTCTGTATTTAGGTGGAATGAACGTGGATTTACCTCTGAATGGGGTAGGTGCTCTTATGGGTGTAGGGGATGCGGTGTTATCCACAGATATGCTGGCGTCGTCACTGGTTGATGCGTTTTCGGTCTCCACTGTCTCCTGCGGTTCAGTGGAATGAGACACACTGTTAGCTGTGGCTGTACGGCATCCAAAGAATTCTTTCAATCTCAAACTCCGGAAGAATTTTTTCATGTCAATAGAAGTAGTGAATTCATTGCAATGAGTTGTGGGCACAAAAGAGAGGCCTTTACTGAGTGCCGAGATGCATATATTAGAGAGGGGCTTACTAGATAGATTGATGACGTTCAATGCGTCTTCCCTCTGCCTCTGCCCGTCCTGGGTCCGCTCCTCGGTGGTAGTCTTGCGGCGGTTACCGCGTCTGCATTTCTTCTTTCGTGGAACCCATGGTCCGTTCCTAAAAAAACGCTGCCGTCAGAGTTCTGGCTGTTGGAGTCAGAGTCCCGTGTTGCAGAATTGCGTGTTGACATTCCGTGTTTGGGCCACTGCTTCTGGCGTCTTCTTCGTGCGTTTGTGCTTGTAGGTGGCACATCCGGTTCCGTAGCTGGTAGGCGCCAACCGTAGACAGCGCCCCTCTGGTAGTCCGCCAAATCTCTCTCAAATTTCTTTCTCTTATAGGCTATAATTTCAACCTCCAGTTGTCTCTTGCGGTTGTCACATTCTTCCAAAATTTGGGTCAATCTATCCTTGTTGTTAATGCTATCTGCAAGAGCTCGTTTTTGTGTCACAATCTCCTCTCTTACTGTGGCCAATTGTGATGACACCTCCTTAATAGTGAGTGCCATCAGATCAAATGAGCATTTATTTAAAATTTCACACCAGCGGTCTAATTGGCTAATGAAAAATTCTATAAAAAATTGGAGAATAACCCCATTGTTGAGACCAAACAACGGATCCACAATGGGCTCAATAGCCTTTTGGAGGAAGGGATTATCACCAAACCTGAACATGCCTTCATGAAGGTGGATTTTCCCATTACTCCAGTCTTCTACACTCTCCCAAAAATACATAAAAAATTCACGGACATACCTCCGGGCAGACCGATTATCTCAGCTATTGGTTCACTAACAGAAAATATGTCAGCATTTGTAGACTATTTTCTGCAGCCATTAGTCACCAAGTTACCCTCGTACACCCGAGACTCGATGGAATTCATTAAAATGATAAAAGAAATCCCACAAATTCAGGAAACCGACCTTTTGGTGACTATGGACATCGAGTCTTTGTACACTAATGTCCCCTTTGAGGGAGGCCTACAGGCTGCTAAAGTGTTCTTAGATCAGAGATCTGATTGCAACCCTAGCACAGACTGTCTACTAGGACTAACCAAGGAAATACTCAAGTCAAATTTCTTCTTGTATGGCAATACTTTCTACCTACAGACCTCTGGAGTGGCCATGGGATCTAGGATGTCCCCCAGTTTTGCCTCCCTATATGTGGGATTCTTCGAACAAGATGTCATCTTCAACAACGAGGTAAATCCATTCATGGGATGCATTGCTAATTGGAAGCGCTACCTGGATGACATTTTTTTCATTTGGTCAGGCTCAGAGGCCTCACTTAATGAGTTCCATAAATTTATGAATTCCCAAAATAGACATTTACAATTTACAATGGAGGCAAGCGGAAAGGAAATGAACTTCCTAGACATCCTAATTATAAAAGAAAATAAAGGCCTAAAAACGAACCTATACAGAAAACCTACTGACAGGAATTCCCTACTGCATGGTGACTCATACCATCCCCTCTCTCTCAAAAGGAACCTTCCCATCTCTCAATTCAACCGCATTAGACGGATCTGCAGCTCAAATGAAGACTACAATACTCAAGCCAAGGAGATGGAGGATCGGTTCCAGAAGCGAGGGTACAAAGAATCCTGGATCAAGAACGCAGCAACACGGTTTTCTGGTATCACACAGTCTGAATGTTTGACAAACAAGAGACCCAAACAAACTGAACACAGAGTACTCTGTGCACTGGAATATTCACCAGTATCCAAAGACATAGAGAGAGCCATTAAAGAACATTGGTATATCATTGACACAGACCCAGTCCCTGGTGACGCCTAAAGTGCTGCAACGCAAGAGGCGAGAATCATACCCCTAGACCAACGAGCTTTGAAGAGGATGCGTACTCAGAAGAACAAAGAGGAGGCGTCAGAGTACGCCAAACTGATGGCCAAGAGATTGAAGGTATGGGCTTATTTCACTGGTTTTATTTGGTTGCTGTTCATTAGATATTTTTGAAACCGGATAAATAAGTGAAGAAATTGAAAACTAGCTCAGCGGAAGGACTCGATTACTTCCGGTCCTTCAAAATAAGAGAGTGGCCGCTTATGGATGAAAATCATGGCACCAGTGCCCCCTTCTGCCCAAAAAAATGATGGCACAAAATCGGTTAATATGAATAAATGATAATTCCTCCTCCAAGAATCTAGAGACGTGTCTTTGACCAAGACATTCTGTGTCCTCCTTCTCTGCCTGCTAGTAGTCTGACCCCTCCTTGTGCTTGTCCTATCCCCAGGACTCCACTGCGCCAGAGTACGCAGAGTTCGAGGAGGAGTACGACAACACCGATAACACCTTCGACCACGAGAACCCAGAAGAAGACGATTCACCCGTGACGCACGGAGACCCCGAGTTACTCCAGCCTGCCGCACCCGCCGGCAACGATGTCCCCGAGAACCCCGAGCCGGACGTCATCCAGACCCCTCCTCCCCCTCCCTCCCCCGCCGCGGGATCTGACTCGGTGACGAACGGCGGCCTGGACGACGAGGTCCCCAGGCCGTTGACCCCTGAACCCAGGCACGAGTCGGGGCCCTCGGGCAAGAATTATGCCCCTCCTCCCCCGGAGCCGGCCAGCCAACCAGAGAGGCATTACAGAGTCGCAGGTACAGCCAGCCCACCAGTCTTCTTTTATTCTACTTCTCCGATATATATATATTAGGGATGCGAAGATATACCGGTACGGATCGTAATCGCGATACAAACGTCCGCAATACGGTCGAATCGGTTCATTCAGTGTGTACCGGTACAATAGACGGCCGAAATCGTGATGGATCGTGCCGTGAGTGTCTGGATCGGTACATTCCGCGATTGTATCGGTTCTTCCATAATAGTATTTCATTCTATCCTGTGTTTTCGAGGCGCCATGAATGCACCATCATCAGCCGTTCGGTTCAGCCCCCTCCCCAAAAGCCAGTCTTTAACGCGAGCTGCTCTCGGACAGACGGACATCTGCACTCTGCATGCTTGCAACCAGGGAGACAGACAGCGAAATGCGAGTGAATCAACACAGACGAACTAGCAGCCCCACGGGTTAAAAAGATGATAGATTAGTACAGTACTTAGCTTTATAACATCCAAGTCCGCTGCGCTGATTGTTGTCACAGAGTAGCACAGGCTGATCGAGTGATATGTAATCAACAGCCGTTTCTTAGCGAATCTTCGACGGACAATTGATTGAGATCATCTTCTCTCTGCGCTATATTAACTGCACACACACAACAACAACAATGTTGCTGGGTGTTGTAGGACTACTGCTTGCGTTTAAAACAAAGTATTTGTCACTGTTCTACAACTTTCCTGTTGATGCAAGCAACTCTCTCACTTTCTCTGCTGCTAGTTCTGCTCTGGAAAAGAAGCCTAATTTATACATCGCAGTACAAAGGTGTTGCACCTAAAATAGCAGACCTACAAGCTCACAATGCGTCGTGGATGCGACGCGCTGTGAGCTTGTAGGTCTGTTTTAAAACATTTTGGCTATAAAAATTGCATAATCCTGGATTAAATATAATATAATATAATATTATATTATATTATATTATATTATATTATATTATATAAATACAAACCAGGGAGGGACTTTATTGTTTTTCAGGTCAAGGACCCCTTAGCTCAGACAGAGATCAAGCAGGGACCCTCGCTGTAGGCTATACTGTATCACACAAATATTTGGCAGGCCCCCTGTAATAACCCTGGATTGGGGTCCCTGACTCCCAGTTGAAGACATATAGGCCTACTAATAATGACATAGGCCTTCTATATGATTAGTTATCAAACACTTCTACAATAGCCAGCAGCTTTGTGTTCTCCCAGAATACTATATGTTGGGTTGTTAGACAGAGCCTAGTACTACAGTGAAACAATAAATTGCCTTGAATTTAAATTTTATAAATTTTTAGTCGCTATGTTTTGTAAATTTTGGGATTTGGGCTTGAATCGTGGTGAATCGTGAATCGTATCGCATCGTATCGGGAACAGGGGTGGATCGTGATGTATCGTATCGTCAGGATTTCAATGTATCGCAATTATATCGTATCGCTGGCTGTGTATCGAGGTCCGTATCGTATCGCCTCAGTGGTCGAGATTCGCATCCCTAATATATATATATATATTATATTTAAGTATTATATACATTATATTTAAGTGTTCCTATGTGTGCCACAGACAAAAAGTCTCTTAAGACTTTTACTGTGTGTGTGCTTGTCCCGCTAGTGGAGGTCTGGGGACTCTGCTTATTTTAGACCTAGATATCTTTGTTGTGTGGACCTAGATATTTTTTTGGGTGGATATCTGAAAAACGGGATATACTGTATGAGATATCCAACTCCGTCTGGCCTTAAAACTTTCCCTGCTACTGTTGTCCTGTGTTCCAGGGGTTTCAGTCACGTGGCCTGTGACTACTCCAGCATCGTGGCCGACAACGAAAGGAGAGATGTCCTGAGACGTGCACCTTTTTTTTTTCTTATTCAAACGGGTTTGTTGAAGTATAGTGTTCTGTAAGCTTGTCCGTAGACGTCCGTCCGTCTGGACGTGTACACTTTTTATGGTCTATGGGTTTGTCCCTCTGACATCTGGCTCTGGCTTCACTGTGATGTCACACTAACAGAATCCCTTTTATGCCCATATATGAACTTCCTGATGTCATCAATCGTGCCATGGACCCCCAAATTCATATATTTGTAATTTCTTTTTGTAAGTTTTTTTTTTCTTTCTTTTTTTTTTCTTTTTTTGCCAGGCAACCCCAGAAGAGAACATTTGTGTTAACAATCTGAAAATGTTTAACATTTAACATTTTTCAAACAATTTCAAGATTTATTTTTTAAATGTTTCAAAATAGCAGTGGTGACAAAGTGACGCGCTTTGAGCTTGTATATCTGCTATTTTTGAGAACCCCTGTTTTAAGAGGTGTATTTGCCCTTATCGACGTACAGAAAGAATTTCTCTGAAAGTATTTTGATATCCCAACTGCCAATGCCTAGTAGACAGAACATACCTCACAAAGTCAGACGTCCCTCAAATGAGATTAGGTATTTGTTGCTAAAAATGTGTTTTCAACAGATGTGTTGGCCATGCTCCAAATCCCCCATCCAGTTCTATCATTTTAACCTTGTATGGTATTATTCTTCATACTAGCAGCAGCTTAATCCATAAGGTCAGATAATAGTTGAAATAACTGAAAAATAACTCCAAAGTCAATGAGTCTGTAAATCTTGACACTTGAGCCTCTTTTCGACTGCAGCTTTAGCATCATACTACACCACACCACATGAAAACATCTACATTTCCATTACACAAAAGTACCCCTATCGGTAAACACATTTACCCTTTTAACTGTGATTATAATACAATAAAAATGTGTATTACAACCAGGGCAGGAATTTCAGGGAGGACATGAAGGCCATGGCCGTCGTTGCCCCTCAGTTTGGCATTGTGCCCCTCCAACAAATGGCATGCCCTGAGGCCACAGTGGCCTTAAAGGACAACTTTGTTTTTTTACAACAAGGGTTCATATTTTAGATTGTAATTAGAGAAAAGAAAAAGAGAGTGTTAAAATGTTTTCATTCGCTTCGTTCTATTGTTTTATCGCGTTTACCGTGCTAAAATGTGGGGCATGCGTATGCATGGGGGCATGCGTACAAGTGGCTAAAAAAATATTTTTAGACACAATAAGCCAGCAGTTTCTTTATTGCTATTTACAGTAACACTTCTAGCCCCCATAAGTCACATCCAACCATGAAATGTTGCGTTGTATCTTGGGAATGGGCTTATTCTGTGTAAAATGACATATTTAGCCACTTGTACGCATGCCCCCAACCACTGAAATAAGAATCTCTAAAACAATAGAAAGAAGTAAATGAAATAATTTTAACACTCATCTTTTATATTCTTTAATTACAATCTAAAATATGAACCCTTGTTGTAAAAAACGAAAGTTGTCCTTTAATGCCCCAGCATTACTACTACTTCTACCTGTACTACTTTCTCCTCTGTCTCTGTCTAGTCAATATGTAGACAGTAGACACCAGTGTCTCTTTCTTGTCATGTGGACACCAGTGTCTTTGATTGAGTCCCCATGTTAAAACCAATTCAGTATCTTTGATTGGTGCAGGGCTGAGCATGGATCAGCTTGTAAACACAAATGTATTTATTTCACAGCTGAGTCTACATCCTTAACCCTTAAATTATTTCAATGGACTAAAATCTTTTATTTGATGGCCTTCCTGCCCTGGCATTTGGCCTTTGTGCCCTCAAAAAATTGACAACCCCAAAGGCCAAGTGGCCTTGCCCCTAAAACGGTGAAATTCCAGGCCTGATTACAACTATCCTCATTATAATGCACTATAATGGATTATAACTGTGATTATAATACACTATAAAGTATTAATATATTACTATGATATCTATAATACACTATAATAGATTTTAACAGTGATTATGACACAATGGAATCTATTATGTATTACAACTATATCCTGGTGGTCTAAATTAAGTCTGTGAGTGATCAGTCATTATGAAGTGTTTGGCCCTGTTTGGCCTAGCTCAGACCTACTCTAGATTGGATACTTTTTAGTAACAAATTTAGTACCACTTTCACACCACTCTACTCAGGTCCTTGTAGTGGAAAAACCTGGCACAAGTGGGCGGTGTGGAGTGGTGTGGTGTGGGGCCATGTCAGTGGAAAAGGGGCTTTGGACACATTGGAGTGACAGCTACCACCAGACTTGCGCACAGCTTATCACCAGGCTGGCTGGCCTGTCAACTGTACTTTAAAAGTAAAGGACTGTTTTTATTTTTCCTCCCTTCATGTAGATATAATATATTTACATGTAGATATAATTTATCTATGTCGGGTCACTTGGGTGGAAATCTGATATTGTCCAAAAACTGCTAATTTTCAGGATTCCATTTTATAAAACAGCAAAAGTAGCAGATCTACAAGCTGGATACGTGCTTTCGCATTTCGAGCTTGTACGGATCTGCTACTCAGGTTACGTGTGTGTGTGTGTGTGTGTGTGTGTGTGTGTGTGTGTGTGTGTGTGTGTGTGTGTGTGTGTGTGTGTGTGTGTGTGTGTGTGTGTGTGTGTGTGTGTGTGTGTGTGTGTGTGTGTGTGTGTTTTTATAGACCACACATGACAAAAGACCATTGATACTAGATATTGATGATGGTAGTTAAATCCTTCAGGCCGATTTTCACAACACATTTTTGCCCACTACTCCTACAGTTTTGGCCCTAAAATCACGCAAATTGCTACACAATATGTCTACACTCATCCCATCAACATGAATCTGTCCCATATAGCGCCACCTTCAGGCCGATTTTTAAAAACACATTTTTGGACACTGCTCCTACAGATGTTGCCCTAAAATCACGAAAATCACTACACAGTATGTCTACACTCATGTCATCAACATGGCTCAGGAAGATTTTGGAAAAACACATTTTTGCCCTATTTGTGGAGATAAGTGACCTACGGTCGCTTATCTCCCGATTAGGGAGTCTTACTGGTGGTAGTTAAATAATATAGTTTAAATGCGATGCACATTTTTGTGACTTTGCTATGTGGTCCGACCGAAAGTGCATCTTGTCAGGAGATGTAGCCGGCCCGTAATGGGTGTTTTAATATTTTCGAATGTGGTTCCCTTTGAAAAAAAAAGTTTGGACACCCCTGAAGTGTGGGGCATTGATTTACGCGAACACACCATAACAATGATTACAATCAGAGAATTAAAGAGCGCTTTGACCTTTTAACTGGCAGCACCCATCTATAGAACAAACATACGAATGTTCTCACTCTACTACCCTGGAATGTCCTGATACAAATGCGTACTCCAGCCATACCTACGGAACTCGCCTGTCGGCTCGTTCCTGCGGTAAGGCTGTCGTGCAGGATAACCGTGTTATATGCACACCCTCTCGTGTAATATTGCTTAATTAAGTGGTTCCAGGTATTTTGATGGGCTGATCAACATCTCCAGCGTTAGGGAGCCCGCCTGGGGAACCAGAGCCCCTGGTTGTCCCTGGTTCGATTCCAGGCCAGGACAGCATTGTCGATGTGTGTCCCTGAGCAAGACTCTCAAGCACTAATTGCTCACATGCTCCTTGTGGGCAGCGAATCAGCTGGGTGGGGCTGAAAATACTGAATTTCCCCCTCGGGAGGAAGTAGGTAACTCTTATTATTAGTATTAGTTGTAAGGACCCATGATAACAATGGCTCCACACAGGGACGTGCTGGGCCCCTGATTCAGCCCGGGAAAAAGAGTTGGAGAGGCCCTCATTGCGCGCTATAGAGAGATCTCTCTCTATAGCACTGCTGCTACTCAAAGATTTGCCATTTCAGATCATGACAAGTGACAAGCCAGTGGGCCAATTACATGAATTATGCCTATATTTCGTTGTTGTTGGGTGGAAATGTCCAAAACCGTTTTTTTTTGTATTTATCATTTAAAAAATGATTTAAAATAGTGAAAACAGCCGATCTACAAGCACTACCGATCTACCGATCTACAACGCCTCGCACCGCGAGGCGTTGTGTGTTTGTAAATCTGCTGTTTTCACTACTTTTGTGCAAACAGTTCAATTTTTACTTTTGTGCAAACAGTTTAATTTTTTTCTAATGGCCCGGCCTGGACCGGCCGGGAATGAACCGGCCGTTCGGGAGTTGTCCCGCTTTTCCCAATGGCCAGCACGTCCCTGGCTCCACATCAACTATTTTGTTCTCCCACAAGGGAACATGAGCGGTGCTGACAGCGTCATCAACACCTCATGCAACCGTGACCTCAGATAACAATGGCTTTCACCGGAGGAAAACAGCAGGTGGCACGCACTGGTGGAACAACTAGGCTTTACAGAGATTGTGCATTACATTCACCCATCCATGCACTCTTTCATACACCGACGGCAGAGGAAACCATGCAAGGGGGAGTAAAAATTTGGGTAAAAAAAAGTGTCAATCATGTCATCATGCTCTTAGCGCGGCACAAAGTGTGCACTCGGATACTCTATACCAATTTGACAGAGTAACTTTAACAATTAATATTTGATGTCCAGCAGAATTTATACTTTGACTAAACTACTGGGGCTGATTGAGTACTTTTACTTTGAATACATTTTCTAGTGTATGATCTGCTGAATGCTGACTGTTAACTCACATCTGACTCACTTTACTCTCATCATCTTTAATAATTAAACATTAAAATGCACATCATCAACAGACATCATCACTGTCACATAGAAACTATATAATTCAACCTGAACCTTATGACAAACTCTACAATAAAAACCATGGTCAGTAATAATCATAATCAAACATGTCACCATTATACCAATATAATCACAAACTGATTGTTTATACATTACAAAATAAAGATATGTTATCGGGAATAATTGTATCTGTTTAAATATCTGTCTGCCATAGCTGTGTTTGTTAAAGCATGGTCTGTCTTTCAGGTAGATGAAATTAACTCATAAAAGGCACCACTCACTTCACACTGGGTGTGGTTTTTATTGGACACCAGACTTTTCTAACTGTGATTCTCCAGAGCGACACAGATCTTCCCTGGTGACATCTTCAGAGACGGACCGCGAGAATCACCAACGCCAACGAATGGAAAGAGTGTGCCGGTGAAGTGTGCGTGAAGGTGTGCAGGTGTGTGTTTGAATCAGGATCATAGAAGGACAGCCGTCCTCTGTCCCAGTCCAGCCGGACTCTGATCCTCCAGGGTTTCTGCTTCACCGAGAGAACAGTCCTCCTAACCCCTAGCGTGGAGCGTGCCGTGTAGTCCTCCACAAAGCACTCCAGAAACCAATCACACCAGTCCTCCATGCTTTCCTTCCTCACGTGAGACTCCTCACACGTCACGCCTACTTCCCAGTTTTTGTTGTTCCCAACCTCGACGTCCCAGCTGTGAGACCCTGAGTTAAAGCCCACAGAGCCCAGGACTCTGCCCGACCAGTCATACCTCTCTGGGTTGTCAGGAAGCTGCTGCGCCCTTTCCACACATCTGGCACTGGTCAGTTCATCAGTCAGCGTGAGGCCTGGATGAGCAGTGTTGGGGTCCAGGATGACAGGAGTGTAGGAGACAATGTCCTTCATCTTGTGCCAGACTCTGACGGTCAGGTTCTTCAGGTGTTTGGTCTGGTCTATCAGTGCTCCTGAGACCGACGGGGGATACTGCAGGGTGAGCTGGGGTCCCTCCAACCTGGTCTTGTAGTTCTGCAGGAATGAGACTTGGTCGTCGGCTCTCAGCTGGTCCTCAGCAGCTTGGATTGCATCGGAGAGGGTTTCCATGTCTCCTCTGAGAACCTCAATCTTCTCCTTTATCTCCCGACTCTTCTGAGCCTCTTCTTTTCGCAGAGCGGCCATCCTGGCCTTCTCTTCCTCCTGTAGGAACCGACGAAGGTTCTGGAACTGTTCCTTAATCTGCGTCTCTGTGTTCCTGGCCTGAACCTTGATGTGGTCTTCTATTATTTCGAAATCTTTCTTAGCTTCATTGAAGACCCTCAGTTCCTTCTTTGAAAGCTTCAGTGATGCCTGGACATAATATTTGCAACGTCTAGCTGCTTCGTCCACAGGTAAGAACTTGTGTCCAGCGTGTTTCTCTGAATCGCGACACACGACACACGTCTGCTGTTCGTCGTTTAAACAGAAGAGTGTGAGCTTCTCAGCGTGTGCGGTGCAGAGGACCTCAGAGCTCACCGGCGAGGAGCTCCGGCCTTTCTCCTCCAAGAGGTTCTCACACAGGTTCTTCGGAACACCGCTTATAAGAGGATGGTCCTTGGAGGATCTTCTCTGACAAACAGGACATTCTTTAGTTGGTCTTTCCGTCCACCAGTCCTGCAGACAGTCTTTGCAGAAGCTGTGGCCACAGGACAGCCCAACGGGATGTTTAAAGATGTCATGACACACAGGACAGCTTAGTTCATCTTCCTGAACAGTGAAACGGGATGCCATTTGGTCTGCCGGTCACACACCTGATCTGGAATGTTGTCTGAGGCTGATACACCAGAGCAATGCTAGAAGACAAAACAACAACAACAATAACATTATGTGTAGAGCTTGAGTCTGACATTGTCCCATTGTGTTGAGATTTCAAAGGGGAGGGGATTTGAAATGTGAAATTCCCAATCACAAGAGATCTGGTGGGAGGGGTTGTGTTTGACTTGTGTGTACACAAAAACATTCCCCCCTCCCCCTCCCCTCTATGACAGGCATCAAACAGGTCATTGGCTTTGATCTTAAAGGGGTATTTCGGTCAAAAACGACTTTCCTACCTTTCTAATGATGATTCGGGAAGCTTCTGGGTTGATCCAGGTGTTGTTTGACCCATAGCAGCATTTTGTTCCATTTTCGATTTTCTCCCCTGCACCCCACGGCTCCAAAACGGCACCTTTTGGGTCGTTCCGTAATCCGGTTATTATTCTCGCTCAAAATTCACTTTTCTCGCTCGGTATCAGTCCCTCATACTGTTGTTAGCATATCCGAGCTACACCAGCTCCTGGTCGCCGCCATGTTTGTTTACAAAAAGCTCAACTCTCAACTCGCAGCCCAGGAGAGAACACTGGGAAATCCCGTTTTGTATCGCGTGACTCCCCGACGCGCGACGAACAATAAAACACAAAAATGCTCTTAGCCAAAGAAAAAAGATGTAACTATGTCGACAAAGTCTGCAGAGTGATGTATGGTGTAGCCCAGGGGTCCTCAATAGGCGGACCGCGGTCCATGTCCGGACCGCGAGGCACCGCCGACCGGACCCAGGACGAATTATAGTAAAGAAGAAAAAAAAAGGAAAAATATCTCCACGCTTCGTTTCACTTCATTGCATGCGCTGTGAGTGTGTGTGTGAGAGAGAGAGAGAGAGAGAGAGAGAGAGAGAGAGAGAGAGAGAGAGAGAGAGAGAGGGGGGGGGGGACAACGACGAGCTGATTGGCTGATGCCAGCTGGGTCACTAGAGTTCATTCCACAGACCCAAAATCTTCCTTGCACAGTGCACACTGCACAGACCACGGAAGCGAAGCGTCTCAGTAGTAAGCGTTCGGAGCTGCAGCCTGCAACAGCGCAACTATAAACCAGTGGGTTTCATTCACACACAACATCAACGTGAATACGTTTGTAGGATTGTAATCTTCTCTCCAGAGAGTTTGTCGGGACGTGCCACCGTCGTCTCTCTCTTTCTGCATGGATATGCAGCTAGCCATGCAGCTAAGCTAGCTGTGAGCTGCACTACTCAGTACAGGAGTGAGCTACGAGCCGCTTTAGTCTCTGACGCGCGGTACTTGTTTTCAGATCGATATTCATGTTGTGAGAACTTGTGACACAAGCATAAATTATTCGAAAATTATCCCAGTGTGTTAAAAGAAAACAAAGCAACAAACATTAGCGCAAAATATCTCTGCTCCACTTTGATTTAAACATTCTGTAATCTCCCTTCAATGGGTTGTTGCACTTCAGTCAAGTGAGGTCCCCAAATTATTTTTGGAGGAATCCCCAGGCCAGATGACAGTCATAATTTAAGGACCTAAGACCCTTTTAATAAAGAATCTGGAAACAGACCATTACTTATAAATATATATATATATATATATATATATATATATATATATATATATATATATATATATATATATATATATAATATATAATATATTTGTTTTTCCGGACCCTGACCTGGTTCAAAAAAATATTTGTGGACCTTCAAGATTTCTATTTGAGGACCCCTGGTGTAGCCTCTTGTCTGCCTCAACCGGTAACAGGCTGTGGGGGAGGGAGGTGGAGCTGTGAGAGCAGCAGCAGCAGCAGCAGCTCGTGAACGCGCGTTTCCCAACGGGTTAGGGATTTCCCAGTGTTTCTCTCCTGGGCTGAGAGTTGAGAGTTGAGCTTGAAGTAAACAAACATGGCGGCGACCAGGAGCTGGTGTAGCTCGGATATGCTAACAACAGTATGAGGGACTGATACCGAGCGAGAAAAGTGAATTTTGAGCGAGAATAATAACCGGATTACGGAACGACCCAAAAGGTGCCGTTTTGGAGCCGTGGGGTGCAGGGGAGAAAATCGAAAATGGAACAAAATGCTGCTATGGGTCAAACAACACCTGGATCAACCCAGAAGCTTCCCGAATCATCATTTGAAAGGTAGGAAAGTCGTTTTTGACCGAAATACCCCTTTAGTTGCTCCCTTCAAGTTCCTCCGAGGCTCCGATTCTCATTGGCCAAGTCTTGCCTTGACCAGAGAAACTCTAGGTTCACTACGCAACACCAGACCAAGAGAACCAGTCTGCTCAGAGAGTTGGCGGGTCTATGGGCTGGAGCCAGGCAATATCAACAGTATTAGTTATAGTAGTAGTACCCTGAGACTGGGAGGTCGGGGTTCGAACCCCGGCCGGGTCGTATACCAAAGACTCTGAAAAATGGGACCCAGTGCCTCCCTTTTGGCACTCAGCATCAGCAGGGTTGGATCGGGGGTAAGTCCCGTCCACATACTAGCGTCATATCCAGAGGGTGTAGACTACTTGTACACCAAGCTGCCTCACGCTACAGAAAAAGGAGATATGCTCCTGCTAGGGCATTCGCGAATAGTGATTTTTAGTATTCGAATTATTCGACCTCAAAGTATTCAAATAGTCGAATATTCGACAGGACTGGCCAAACTGTCAAATATTAAGTACGTAAGAGGCGAACATTGTGAAAATAGCCGATCTACACCGATCTACAACGCCTCGCGCTGCGAGGCGTTGTGAGCATGTAGATCTGCTATTTTCACAATATTTATCTGCGGAACCGAGTGACATTAAATGTAATACCTACATTCCAAGTGCTTTTCAGGGTGGGTGTCCCCAGTTCTAAATATGTTTATTTTGGGGGTCACGGCCTAAAAAGGTTTGATAACCCCTGGTTCAAATTAAGAAATTCATCCACCAGGGTCATTGACAACTCATTCTTATGACTTCCTATCTAGCCAAGCTATATAAACTATATATTTTTTTAAAGAGAAAACAATACCGAAATAAAAATAAGCGAATATTCGACTTCGGTGAAAAACGTTGAATAGTGACTTTGATATTCGATTATTCGAATATTCGAATATTTGGTGGATGCCCTAGCTCCTGCCTTATGGGCCTCATGGCTCGGCAAGGCTTACTTATTGTAGTAGTAATGTTTGTACTAGTGGTTGCGTCATCATCAGTTGTAACATTAATAGATTTAGCACTGTTTTATAATCAGCCTCTTCTTACCTCAGTGGTGATTGTAGCACAGTCGGTCGGCCAGGTTGTTCAGATTATTCGTCTTATCTATTAATCGAACTGTTTATTTAATTGATATCTGCCTCTCAGTTTGTTTTCCGTGTCGCAGTGGAAATCTCTGACGAGTGAATCTCAGTCTGAGAACAAAGACTGAGACGACTTTACGAGGACATGCATGGACTTTGATTCATGCACTTCTGATAACAGGAACGTCGAACACACACGCGTGCACACACACACACACGCATCACGTACACGCACGCACGCACGCACACACACACACACACACACAGTATACTGCTTTCATAAGACGATGAATCAAAGTTCATTTTCTTGGCATGGCAATCAAATGCATTGGCCCTCTTATTGGCCCTCATTCCTTCACTGCACTTTTATTTTACCTAAGAGTCTTAGGTAAAATAAAAGTGCAGTGAAGGAATGAAATCCTACCAAAGTAAGAGTGAAAAAGGCCGTCATACTCCTTTAAAAGGAGGCTTGAAGCAAAAACAAAACAAATATGTCCTCTGAGGTTTGCTAAGTGGGACAGCTGCCTCTGCAGCTGGTGAAACGCGCTCTACCTGTGCAGCCAAACACATGAAATACGTGCATATCAGCTATTCACCCCACATTACAGGCATAGCTGTCTACTGAGGTAAAGAAAAAGCACTTCCAGTGTGCGTTGATGGGAGCAATACTCTGTATAATAGTCTTTATCCTTTATTTGGATCCTCATTAGCAGCTCATACCGTCTTCCTGGCATCCACATACTTGTAACAATTAAAAACAGCTCTGTATAACTCAGGGACGTGCTGGGCCCCTGATTCAGCCCGGGAAAAATAGTTGGAAAGGCCCTCATTGTTGGAGAGGCCCTGCTGCTACTCAAATATGTGACTAGGTCTGGTACTTTGTTCCTTATGTCTGCATTGGTCATTTTTCTTTTTTGTACAGATTATCCAAGTACAGAATCTAAGCTTTCATATGATGTATCATTTGTTGGAATTGGACATTTTAAACTTGTTGCACCATAAAACCCAAAGTGCTTAAAAAGCCATTTGAATGCCAGGAACATTTTGACACCTCTAGGTAGCCAGAAGTGGGTGTGACAATGGGAGGGACAATAGGTACCTACACCCCTAAATCACTCCCCCCAAGTCAAACCACACCCACAGTGGTATAGCTGTCAACTTCAAATTTACTTTTATTTACTACAATTATTTAAAACTACTATTTAGTAGTAGACCTGTGGTAATATATTGTGCTATAGTGCTTGCAGCCATGTCAGAAATAGTGTCCAGTGGTCTTTTCTACCTCCTCCCCTCCTTATATGCTCATCCTGTCATTTTCTTCTTTTTGTAGTTTTTATTTTTCACTAAAATAGTGTATTACAAAAGTACCTACATTTTATAATTAAGTAAAAGTATCAATACTGCAATGTAGAATCACTCTGTTACAAGTAAAAGTCCAGAATTAAAAATGTACTTGAGTAAAAGTACAAAAGTATTGGTATCCAAATGTACTTAAAGTTGTACTATGTAACTTTTTTTATAAAACAAATCTTAAAATTCTCCTAACTATTAAATCACAAAAGTTTTAGAAGATCCGCGCCGTGAATTTCAGCCTGTAAAGCCTTCTCTGTATGTAAACTGAGATCCTTGCCGTGGACCGGATCTCGCGCCAAAATTGCGTCATCACACTACCGGCCAATCACAGCGAGGGTTATACAACTGCCGGCCAATCACAGCGCATCTTGAAGTGGGGTCGCTATGGCAGCCATATTTGTTGTCGCCCGTTTGTACCATCCCTTCTCTAGGTAATTTCGCCTACCAGGCAGGGTGAAGGAGTCCGTATCTCTGGAATTACTGAACGCACAGGAACAAGGGACCCCTTAAAAGATAGATCTCAGCGAGGTGGAGGCAGACGCGGGGGTCTGAAGGTACGAAAAACGTCCGAAAGACGCGGACGCGACCGCGGTTTGCTATAGGGCTAATGACCACTAGTTGGGCATCTTACACAGTATGGCTTTAAAGTAACAAAAGTAAAAGTACAAAATGTTTGAAAATAGCAGATCTACAAGCTCACAACGCGTCACACCGCAATGCGTTGTGAGCTTGTAGATCGGCTATTTTCAAATAGCCTTGGTATAACATAGGGCTAAAGTGGTTTATGTATGTTTTAAACTTTAGTTATTGCTTTGTAGATTTTGATTTTAATAGTCCAAAACATACATTAACCACAAAGGCACAAAGTTCTATGGGGCACCAGTTTTCGTCAGTCCACGTTGCTCTACGGGGATGCACGTGCGCAACACCGTAACTCGTGACCTATCGAAATTGGTCGCAGGCTAACTGTGCTATACATCTAACATCATCAGTGTTTGTGTAACTTCAGTCAGAAGGATAATCTGACGGTTCTGACAGGCTTAACCGCCCGCGTTGTGAGCTTGTAGAAGAGCAACAATAGAGCAACAATTCCAGTTGTGTATACGATGCCTGCGTTTGCCTGCAGCTAGCGCTAGCTAACGTTAGCCGTTAGCCACTGCTAATTGCGTGAAGCTAACGCTATAGCGTATCTCGCAGCTAGGCCACTAGTCTGTAGTATAACATAAAGCCCTGCCGTTCTCGAACGCTTCTTGCCTTTTGTGAACATTATATCCAAAAAGTAAAGGTCCTATGCCGGTCTCTCATCTGTTTACTTCGCGTGATTCCTAAACCCACCAGGATTGAGTTAAGACCCGCCTCCTCTCGATAATCTTAAGTATGAAAGTGCCCATGAACGTTAGTGCTGCTCGCTCAAGTGCAAAGTACCTACTACCTACTGATCCATTACAATAATACACGCAGCATAATAGGCCCAAAGCCATATCCAAACCATAACAATTTAACTGATAATCAGTAAGAGTTTTTATTTTGAGAACAGTAGTGACAAATTAATAGCTTTCTCAGTACGTTTTTCTCTTTAGCAAAGTTACAAAGTTTTCCCTTTATTAAGCACAGTACAATTAAGTCTGTTTCAATTTTTTTTTTAGCACAGTTCATTTTGAGCACTGTAGTGAGAAATTAATAGCTGTGCATTGTGCAAATGCAGGCTTTTCTCAAGTACAAGTCTTCATGCCTCTGACTTTATCCACCCTCCATGTGTCAGGCAGGGATTTTCAGCCACTCCTGGAAGTCCTCGCGTTTCCGCGAGGCGGGTCTTAACTCAAGCCTGGTGGGTTTAGGAATCACGCGTTTACTTCATAAGCGTGGAAGAAAATCGAAGCAGCTTGTTGAAATAAAGTTTATATCGCTCATTTTGTCAGCCGGTCCTTTGTTTTTAGACATGCTACCTCCCCTGGTCACGTGGTATAGACACAACGAATAATAGAGGGGAAAATAATGCACCGGCTGACAAAATGAGCGATATAAACTCTTTATTTCAACACGCTGATTGGATTTTCTTCCACGCTTGAAAAGTAAACAGTTGAGAGAACTGTATAGGACCTTTACTTTTTGGACAGAATGTTCACAAAAGGTAAGAAGCGTTCGTGAGCGGCGGGGCTTTATTTTTTACCACAGACGAGAGGCTGAGATGTGAGATACGCTGCCGGCTGTTCCATTACGAGAAGACATCATCGCTGCTGCGTCTTTCTTTGTGTGCCCGAGAGCGACTCAGAGAGTCAGATCACGACGTATAAATCAAAAAAAAAATCCTTCCAGAATACTGTCTTCTGCAAACCAATAACATTAGCGAGATGAAGTTAGTCACTGAGAGAGTGTTTACACACTAGAACCAGATGCACCACTGTATGGGCGGTGCTCAGAGCGTGAACACGAGTGAAACCTGAGGAACAATGGATTCGGTAAGCCAATCGAAACGCTATGCAAATCTAAAGAGCTGACTTTTCCGCCTCCAGAAACGGTCTGTAATCTCTCCCAAAGTAAGGCAACTTTACTACACCAATGTTAACATTTGGCAACCTTAACAAAGATATCTTATGGAATGAAAACCCTCTAATATATTCAAACTGTCTTAATAATAAAAAAACGAAAAACTTTTCGCATTTTCTGACTTTTAAAATTGCCGACATTTGGACTGTTCCTCCAGCCTCGGACACATATTTGCCATTTCAGATCATGACAAGTGACAAACCAAGTGGGCCAATTATTGTACATGAGTTATATTTCGTCGTTGTCGGGTGGAAACCAAAACCGTTTGTTTTGTATTTATCATTTTAAAAATGATTTAAACTAGTGAAAACAGCCGATCTACAAGCACACCGCGAGGCGTTGTGTGCTTGTAGATCTACTGTTTTCACTACTTTTGTGCGACGGCCTTGTGTGATGAAGCAGGGCTTTGCTTTGTTAAAAAAATTTACAAATTTGAAACTTGGAGATACAAGATTTCTGCCCGACAGTGACGATTTACTTTGTTGGCCGCCCAGCCCCCAAAATGGAACAACGGCCGACATTTTTCATGTATTTTTTCCTAATGGCCGGCCTGAATGAACCGGCCGTTCGGGAGTTGTCCCGCTTTTCCCAATGGCCAGCACGTCCCTGGTATAACTACAACAACACAGGAAATAGTCTAGTAAATCTAGGGAAAAAATACACTCAGGTTGGACAAAATGTTATTATTTAGTTTTTCAACTGATTTTGTTCTACTAGCCAGGATAAAAAATCTACCATAATCTGCTCACTGCAAATACCCACAGTGGCCAAATCAAGTTGGGCTCCCATCGACTTTCTATACAGGAGGAAAATACCCAGAAAAAAAAAATCAGCTTTAAGTAGGATGTGAGGGGTCTAACTAGGGGTTTGACATGATGCTGAATCCATTGCAAGCATTTGTATTGCACAAAAAACATTCCTTGGGCTAACAATGGCCCCAGAAAATGATGGTTTAGTGATGAAAAGTGATGAGTCATCACTTTTCCACAGTTTTGTGGGCGTTTTTTGGGGCCAATGAATGTTTTTGTGCAAAACACATGCTTGCAATGGATTCAGCATCATGACAAACCCCTAGTTAGACCCCTCACATCCTACTTCAAGCACATTTTTTTCTGGAACAAAACAGAGAGGGCGCTGTTTTTCCCTTTTCTTTGACGATGGGTTCCCAGAATGGTTTTAGTTTCACCTGATGCAGATTCCCGAGAAAAAGCACAGTTTATATTGTGTTACAATTAGGTAAACCTTAGAAACCTGTTAAAACAACAGGATATACCGTTCAAAATCCCAGTCTTTCACCCTCTGCTAGAATAGGCTAGATCGCCTCTGTGCAGAATCGGCCCTCATAGGTAGAATTAAACTTGACGGTACCCTAATAGTCGGGGGATATCTTAAAAAGTCCTGGAATAAATTCCTTACCAAAACATTTGTTTTGCACCAAAAACATTCCTTGGGCTAGAAATGGACCCCCATACCACTGTGAAAAGTGATGATTCATCACTAAACCATCATTTTATGGACTGTTTTAGCCCAATGAATGTTTTTCTGTGCAAAACAAATGCTTGCAATGGATTCAGAATAATTAAAAACACCTAGTTAGACCCCTCACATCCCACTTAAAGCATATTTTTTGGGAGTGATTTTTTTCCCCTATAGTATAGTGTATAGTGAGTGAATGAGACCCAGAATTACCCTAGCTGTCAAAGATTTTCCTAGGGAAACTGAATTTCAGTCTTTGTGAGATGTGTTACTAGACACCTTTACAAACACATTGGTGAAGATTTTTTTTGGTAAGGAATTTATTCCAGGATTTGACACTATTTCTAAAGATATCCCCCGACTATCCACAAGTTTCCGCGGGAGTTTACTGGAGACTATCAGGACCAAACTTCTGGGTTTAACAGCAGACATACAAGCTCACGTCGCGTCGCAGATGCAACCCGTTGTGAGCTTGTAAATCGGCGGCGGAAGATCGGTGCAGACGTCTGCGCAATGCACTATGGGGCGTAGGAAACTCGTGGAAACAGCTTTTCCTTTTATTTTATTTTTTAAGAAAATCCACTTCTGGTGCAGTCTGACAGTTATGAGTTGAAGATTTGTAAGCGGTCTTGGAACCACCAGATGACCCGTGCCGTGTGTGCTCACTTGACGAGTGGTTTATAATAGACGGAAATATGGAAATAATTCCATATGGTTTTCCCTCCCACCCCGCATTCATCTCCAGCTGCTTGTCGTCAGCTGACTGGGAGGAGGACCTAATCATTCTACACTTTAAGCGCATAAACCATACCTCAGGGCAGGGACGTGCTGGCCATTGGGAAAAGCGGGACAACTCCCGAACGGCCAGTTCATTCCCGGCCGGTCCAGGCCGGCCAATAGGACGAAATTAAAAAAAAAATTCATTCCATTTTGGGGGCTGGGCGGCCAACAAAGTAAAGCGTCACTGTCGGGCAGAAACCGCAAAGCAAAGCCCTGCTTCATCATACAAGGCCGTCGCACAAAAGTAGTGAAAACAGCAGATCTACAAGCACCACCGCGAGGCGTTGTGTGCTTGTAGATCTGCTGTTTTCACTAGTTTAATTCATTTTTTAACTGATAAATACAAAACAAATGGTTTTGGACATACAAGGTTTCCACCCGACAAACGATGAAATATAACTCATGTAATTTGCCCACTGGCTTGCCACTTGTCATGATCTGAAATGGCAAATCTTTGAGTAGCAGCAGTGCTATAGAGAGAGATCTCTCTCTATAGCACGCAATGAGGGCCTCTCCAACTCTTTCCCGGGCTGAATCAGGGGCCCAGCACGTCCCTGCCTCAAAGGCTCCACACACCGGTGGTGGATGAAGTATTTAGTGGAGTATTTTAGAGGAGTACGAGTACTTGTTAAGAGAAGACTGTCGCACACCCAGTAGTTCCTCTCAAGTCGGTGCGTAGGTCACAAAGTAGTCGAATGAATGAATTTCAGTGAAGAAATACACCCGCACTCTGCCACTTGCAGGTTCCAAGTAACAATTTATTAAAAGCAACGTTTCGGTCGTTAGACCTTCCTTAAAGGGGAACTCCACCACTTTTCAACCTAAGTTCATATAATTGGTCCTCACTCAAAAATAGCTTTTCTTTTTTTTTTTCTCAGATGAGGGCTGTGGGCAGGTCACAAACCCATAGTCTTGTGACATCATCGATTGCCAATCCAGCTTATAGAAACTGCAGGCTTTCTATTCCTGAGAAGTTGCAATTTTAAAGTGGAAGCCATTGTTCTCGCGATAATAAAAATCTAAATATTCTTTTCAAAAATATTGATACATTTTTTTTTTGGGGAAAATGATGATGTCACAAGACGAAGGATTCTGAACTTCCCACAGCTCTCCTAGGAGACTTGGACTGAGTAGAAAAAAATTGTGCTATTTTATCATGAACATTAGTGAGGACCTATTATATGAAGACAGGTTGAAAAGTGGTGAACTACTCCTTTAAGTGTGAGGAAGGTCTATCGACCGAAACGTCGCTTTTAATAAATTGTTACTTGGAGGTTGGAACCTGCAAGTGGCAGTGTGCAGGTGTATTTCTTCACCGAAATTCATTCAGAGGAGTAAGAGTAGAAATACCACGATGAAGAAATACTCTTCTATTCTTCTAACATTGCTTTTACAAATACTCCAATACACTTTTTTTGTCCAATCTTTATATGTATGTTATAATACACTATAATGTAATATAACACTGGGGATGGTATTTTAACATTTCAAAGATACACTTAGATACAGAAGGACCTGACACAAGTGTTTACCTGATGGTCAAGATTCAATTCATCCCCTGAGTAAGCATACAGGCTCTATTAGCTCTATGGTAAAAAAAAAAAAAAGACCCTTAGAGGTCCATTTTGTTCCATGTTACACTCTCAAGAGTAAAATTATTGTTAAACATCTGCATTACTTAATTTACAAGAAGTCTACTCAATTAGAGAATGTAGATTTATGTATTTTATATTGATCAACGTTTGCCTGTTGTCTCTCCTATGGCACCAACATCAATACAGCATGGACTTGTGGACAAAATCCTATCCAAGGATAACAAAATATTCAAGGTTTTGGGTCTGGAGAGGATGAATCTCATCAAAATTATTGTGGTCTGTGGCTCAAATGCCAAATCAATGATGGACCTTCATGTGGGAAAAAGTTGAAAACCTCTGTCCTAGCGTGTACCCAGACCCCACTAAACCTCTGTCCTAGCGTTTACCCAGACCCCACTAAACCTCTGTCCTAGCGTGTACCCAGACCCCACTAAACCACTGTCCTATAGCGTGTACCCAGACCCCACTAAACCTCTGTCCTAGCGTGTACCCAGACCCCACTTTGAGAACCAGCAGGGCAATGATGACATTAGCAGAGGCACGGTGGGGACTGCCCATAAGTCCCAAGGTTCATTAGTCCGAATTTAGTTAACCCATTCAGGCCTAGAATTATTGACTGCTTTAACTATTGAAAAATAGCAGATATACAAGCTCACAGCGCGGCACCGAGTGCCGCGCTGCAAGCTTGTAGATCTGCTATTTTTGAAAAATCATGATTTTTCTTTGCAAGTCTTTGAATATATCTATTTAAAAGCAAACATTTGTAACTCAAATATTTGCTTCTGGGTGGTCCCTGGAACAACATATTTTGAGATGGGGGTCCGTGGCTAAATACCTGTAATTTTGGGGGTCCTTGACATGAAAAATTTTGAGAACTACTGATTTAGAGGAAGGATTTAGAAGTCGGGTCAAATAGCAGATCTACAATCTCGCAGCGCGGCACTCGGTGCCGCGCTGTGAGCTTGTATATCTGCTATTTTTCGAAAAGTTAAAGCATACTATAATGGTTAAAGTGGTTAAAATCTAACGCGACTCGGGCGCGTTCCAGGTATTTGAGAGTTACGGTTAGGTTTACTGATGTTTACTGATGTAGGTTTAGGGTTAGGGTTAGAGTTAGGCATAGTATTCTTAAAGGGCCAGTTCACCTCTGGGTCAACCAGATCTTATTTTATTGTCGTTTGGGAGAAGATCAACACAATCCTGAGTTATTTTTTGTGTTCAATCTGTGTTTTGAGATATTTTAGTATTTCAGCGTGAATGATGATGCTTTTTGCATCATTTGACACATCATGCTGCATCATATGATGCAAAAAGCATCATCATTCACGCTGAAATACTAAAATATCAAAAAACACAGATTGAACACAAAAACATTACTCAGGATTGTGTTGATCTTCTCCCAAACAACAATAAAATAAGATCTGGTTGACCCAGAGGTGAACTGGTCCTTTAACAGATTCGGACTAATGAACCTTCGGACCAATGCCATGGCACCGGTACGGTACGGTACGGTACGGTGTGGTACGGTGCGGTACGGTACGGTACGGTGTGGTACGGTGCGGTGCGCCGCGGTTCGGTACGGTACGGTGCGGTGCGGTACGGTGCGGTACGGTGCGGTGCGGTGCGGTACGATACGGTACGGTGCGGTACGGTGCGGTACGGTACAGTACGATACGGTACGGTGTGGTACGGTGCGACGGTACGGTACGGTACGGTACGGTACGGTACGGTAGATCAGTGGTTCTCCACCTTTTCAGGCTCCACCCTGACGAGCACTAAGACTTGAGGAATTACATTTTGTATATGTGGCGGAGAGAGTCGCAGCCCCAGCCTTGAAGCCTCAAAAGTCTAGTATCTGCTCTCGTTCCATAGGGATATCCCTTTGGAGTGATGGTTAAGATATTGGACTTTCACGCGGGAGACCCGGGTTCGAAGCCGGGTGGGGAGGTTCGGATCACCTCCGTTACATATAACACAATTCTATAATAGCAGATCTACATGCTCACAACGCCTCACGTTGCGAGGCCCTGTAGCATGTAGATCTGCTGTTTTCACAATTTCTGCCTCTAATATTTGACAATTTGGCCAATGTTTAATTTGTCATTTTAGAGCTATTAAAGAGTCCTTAAATTGTCACTTTAGAAATGTGCACATACCCTCTATAGTACCTTAAACTTTATGTTGGTTTGGTTACTGTTGAGAGAGAAAACAACGTTGCACATTAAGTTAATCTTCTGGGGACCCGGGTCCCGACCCACAGGTTGAGAACCGCTGTGGTAGGTCCTACTGTCTGATTTGTGTTTATTATGATAAACATAACTTCTGTCACGTATTATCAGTGGTACGGTACAGTAGATCCTACTGTCTGATTTGTGTTTGTTTTAATAAAAATCAAACCTCGGTTCGAAGTGAAGCGGTGAACTTTTATTCTATGTGGTCTAGAGTTATGAACTCTGTGATCTATACATTCTTTATATTCTGAATGAATTAATGATTTTATCTGGAGGGCCGAATTGTCATGTGAAGCTTGACCAATCCTCAAAGAATCCAATCATCAGACCGGGACGGACACTACACACGTACGTATGGACGGACGGACGGACGGACGGACGGACGGACGGACGGACGGACGGACAGACGGACGGGACAGGACAGGACAGGACAGGACAGATAAAACCTGTTCATTCTGAACTGAAATGGCCATATATGGACATGGGACACACATTTTGCTTTTTGAAAAAGCCTATTCATTCTGGACTGATATTCTGGACGTACGGGACAGAAAAAACCTGTTCATTCTGGACTGGAGTGACCATATATGGACATGAGGTGACATACATTGTGTTTTTGAAAAGACCTGTTCATTCTGGACTGAGATGACCATATATGGACATTAAACACACATTTTGTTTTTGAAAAAACCTGTTAATTCTGGACTGAAATGACCATATATGGGCGTGGGACACACAAAGCCACTCATTGGAAGCGGTTTTCACCGCTTCAAAAATCAAACCTCGGTTCGAAGTGAAGCGGTGAACTTTTATTCTATATGTTCTAGAGCTATGAACTCATCACATTATTTCAATTCTGAATGAATGAATTATTTTATCTGGAGGGCCGAATTGTCATGTGAAGCTTGACCAATCCTCAAAGTATGGTCTCATTGGACATTTTTAATCATCCAATCATCACACCGGGACGGACGTTACACACATATTCTGGATGTACGGGACAGATAAAACCTGTTCATTCTGGACTGGAATGACCATATATGGACATGAACGGGACACACATGAAGGGGTCCGTGGGGGCAACGCGTTGTCAGAGAAATGCGCTGTCAGAACAATGCCTCTGCACTGCCAGAACACTCAGAGACTAGCTAACCATGACTTCCTGGACTCCATAGTTGGGCATGGGCTGACACGGCAATTCCTTATTTGGGCATGGCTTGAAGAGCAAACACAGCCGAAGGGTATAAAAACAGTGCATTTTTACCCACTGACACACTGAGGACCGTGCTGCTTGTATTATATAACTGGTGCTGAATCATTGCTATAGAGTCAACAAACAGGAGAGCAGACTGTTTTTGTTCTGAAGGGGCACTACTTCTCCAGGTCTCAATAACCAATTTGTTCCCCTCCCAGCGGTGGATTGTTCCGTGGTGGATTGCGCTTGAAAATGTTCAGCTGGACCGTGCACTTGGAACAGGAAGAATTCGAGCGCGGCGAAGAATTCCGAAACCGAAGATACGACGCCGTGGTGACAGTGGGGCTCAAGCTGTACTCCTTCGGGTCGGTGACCCTCATCTATTGGCAGCATGGTTTCGATGAGTACGAAGACGCGTCCGACGACGACACATGTGACGAGAAGGTGCTGCTCGTGCATGTCTTCAACACGGTGTCTTTGCTCTGGAAGACGCTGCCAGTGGCGACGACTGGAAGAGAAGAAGCCCCAGACGTCCGCAGCGGCCACACGGCAGTTCTTGTAGGAGGTGTAATATACGTCTGGGGGGGGACGCACGGTTGGATCAAACGTAGCGATGCGTGGAAGTCCAAAGTACTTTACGCATTTGATATCGACACCCACAGATGGTTCCAGCCCGAGGTCACCGGGACTGCTCCGGTGTTGAGACACGATCACTCGGCCTGTGTCTCAGGGAAGATCATGTACATATATGGAGGTTACCAACTTCGTTTAGCATCCTCCTGCTATAAGTGGGAGTGGACCAACGGAGTCCACAAGTTGGACACCACCACAATGGCCTGGTCTTTAATTAACACCAGAGGCACTCCGCCATCTCTTTTAGAAAATCACTCTGTCACCATCATAGGGACAAAGATATTTGTTCTCGGGGGCCCCGGCAAAGAGTTTACGGATCAGCAAACACAATCCCTGGACCTCAGAGTGTTTGACACAGAGACAGGCTGCTGGTTGGACGCGCCTTCTGCACAGCTTGGTCTAAACACTCACCGCCATTCAGCCTTTTCCTACGAAGGAGAGTTGTACGTGCTGGGCGGCTTATCCAACGATCTCTGGAAATTCAACTCTACAAGCTGTTCCTGGAAGAAGTTAGAGACCCGTGGGAATCTCCCGCGTGCAAAAGAATCCCTCTGTGGTCTGGTGGGAACTCGTATCTTCCTCATAGGAGGTAATTTGTACCCTGGACTGTTTTACATGGATGACCTGTCCGTCTTAGACTTACGTCCTGCTCTTAAGACGTTGTGCAAGCTGGCGGTGGTTCAGTGTGGCCTGCAGCGTGCAGAACTCCCCCACGATGTCAGGTGGGAACTGCGAGCCATGACGATCAAACAGAAGCGCCGTCCTCTGAAACTAGTGTGGAAATATGATTGAACACCAGCAAGACTCCCTAATCGGGAGATAAGCGACCGTCAGGTCGCAGCGTGATTTTAGGGCAAAATGTGTAGGAGCAGTGTCCAAAAAATGGGTTAGGGTTAGGCCTATTTGTTTTCTAAGATCATTTCTTAGATCATTTGTATTTTATTTATTCATGAAATTAGAAAAGTAATCATGAAATGTTTAGATTTTTGGGGGGAGGGAATGTTAGGAAACCAAAATTGAAGGGACCCATAACATGTGTCCACGACCCACACATGGGTCCCGACCCAGTGTTTGGGAAACAAACAGTTGTAAATCACAGATGACTCATTTAGTGGATTCTCCTGGCTGACTTTTTGCAATCTAGCTGGCCATCATCGTCAAAGAAAAGGTCGATCCTTTTCACTTGTAACTCGAGCTCAGTTAGAAGTTGAGAGACCAGACTTTTTGTGACTTGTACTCAGCCCCCTTCTGTAGGCAGAAGTCACAGCACTCTAGCGTTAGCATATAGCTAAGCTAGCGAATCATCATAAAATCACAAGACTATAACCGATAATATCACATCACGCATCGATGCAGAATAGCGCAATGCCCGCGATGCAAGCGAATCAAACAGCCAACAGTCCACAGTCACTCCACCACAACTAAGAGCTTTGAGACTTTGACCGCTCTGCTCTGCCTCTGTCTGTGGCTCGCAGTGCACTGAGTACAGTGTTGACTTTTAGCTAGAGATGCGACGTTCGCGAACGAATCGAATCTTTTGAACGGCTCTTTGAAGTGAACGATGGGATCCGGTTCGCGGAGTAGGGAGCCGTTCATTTGGCTGAATTGGCTCGCGATGCGCGGTGCGGCGCGGCAATGTGCAGCTATCTAGGAAGCAAATTAAGACACTACAGTTTGATTTGATCATAGCTTAGACAATTATTAAGCGATTTCTATAATTAAAACGTCTCCATATTGCTTGGGAAGTCCACTTCCATGACACATGGATTATATTTATATTATGTCCCTGTAAATATTTAAATGTTTGCTATTTTAAAATAGCTGATGTACAAGCTCACATTGTGCCAGGCCCAGCCAGTTAGTAAATCCTGGCTATATACGCCGCTAGGGAGGAGCGAGTTCATTGTTGCCTGTGTAGTGATACGCGGAAGCGGGGTTTGAACCCGGGACTCCCACTCGCCAGTCCAACGCACAACCAGTCGTGCTAATAGGGCTGAGCCCGATTAGCAGGGCTGTTGTCGCTGGTTCATGGCTGATACTAACTGTGGGGTGCTACATTCACCCCCCAGGTCTTTTGGAGCGCGCCCTCGCGCTTCACACATCACGCCGCGGACTGAAGTATATCTGATCAGACAATAACGCATAATAATTCAGCATAATATCAACTATTATAATGTAGTGTGGGATTTGAGCAAATGGCTGTTTAGACAGCCTCTAGTCCAAACCTCCTCCTCAAGGTAAGACGAGACCAGATTAGGCTTGTTTGTGTTTCAAATGAGTTATAAATCCTGCTCTTTGTTTTAAGGATCACCTAGCGACCTAAATAGTTGACCACAGATAAGGAAGCCATAAAGACAGCAAAGTACAGACCCCCGGGGCGTGCATGCGGAGCAGCTGTTGATCTTATCTTATCTTCCTATGGAGACATTCTAAAATACAGTGGCTAAATAATCAATAAGTTGGTGAAATGTGGAGTTAAACAGGTGCAAACACATTGAATAATAAGGTAGAACTGTACTTTAAGACATTACATTTACTTGGAGTAAAAATATCTGATCTAGGTTGGGAGCAGGTTAGTAAAACACATCTTGACATGAGACAAATGGTAACCTGTTTCTGTAGAGAAACCAGAGGTCACAGGCCGGGCCTACAGGGCACCGACACCCGATCTATTTGTAAGCAGGGAGACGGAGACAGTTGTCTGTGTTTCAGATTAGCTGATGACCTATGACATAGGGGTTTTATGATCCCTCCTCTTTGTCTGATCTGTTCTGTATATAGGCTGTAGCAAAATGTATCTTAGTTAGGAGAGAGAGACCCGGCGAGAGGCTGGGAGGACTGTCGGGAAGGCTGGTAGCTCTTGCTTCAGCAAGATGCATTGTCTCATGGAATCGATCTATACTCTGTCAATAAATGGACCAGGAACAACTCAACAACTCCACTGCTGTCTTCATCTTTCCTCTCAAATCCTCCTTGTCCTTTTCAGAATTCAGTCTAATAGGAGCTATTCTCCAGAAACTACAGGACCACCGCACACGACGTGGCACTGTTCCTCCTCACGAGGGCATCACGCTCCTCATCCTGCCGACAACGCCAGATGTAGTGATACGCGGAAGCGGGGTTTGAACCCGGGACTCCCACTCGCCAGTCCAACGCACAACCAGTCGTGCTAATAGGGCTGAGCCCGATTAGCAGGGCTGTTGTCGCTGGTTCATGGCTGATACTAACTGTGGGGTGCTACACCTGCTTGTTTTTTTTAAGGTGTTGCATGAATAACATTAGTCAAGGTAGCTTAATTTACACACACATGTTTTATAAAAAGGGTAAATACAAAATTGTGATCTCAACTGTCAGCAGAGGAATGTGGTGCCAGACCGTGCCACCTTGTGGATTCATGTTTCAACAAAAATATATAAATATGCAATGAGCCAAAAGAGCCAAATGAGCCAGTCTTTTAAACGGCTCTTTCAAGTGAGCCAGAGCCATGGCTCTGGCTCACTTCAAAAAGCCATAAATTGCATCTCTGCTTTGAGCGCTGCCAGCTGACGACGACGTCACATGCAAGAGAAGGGACTCAGGGAGCGCTTGATTTGTTAAAATATAAAACGACCCACTTCCCCATCCACCTTCAACACTATTGTACTGACAAAACGGACGGCGCCGAGAACAAGAAATAAACGCTCCTCTTCTCACTGCTGCTCTGACGACACGACACCCCCCCACCCCCCAAACAACTTTTTAACGAATCTGCACGATTCACACAAATGACCAATTTGGATGGAAGACCTGCTGGGAATTCAGAACGAGGCTCGAACGAGGAGACATAATTTCAGCTGTTATGTGGTGGCACCTAGTGGACAGATGGGGTAGTTGCATGGGATTTTGCAGGCAAGTGGATCTGTACACTCTGCACACGCACGCGCACACACACACACACACACACACACACACACACACACACACACACACACACACACACACACACACACACACACACACACACACACACACACACACACAAACACACACACACACACACACACACACACACAATGTAGAACCAGATCGATATGGTATCTGAATGAAATAAATCCACTATACTTCATCCAAACCTTATTGAGCTGAAAATTATGATTTTCAATTCTGATTTCTTGACGGTTGGTTGACTCTCAGGTCTAAGGACCATGTTACTGACATGATACTAACCATGATACTGACAATGATGCCAACACGATAATGACCATGATGTTACTAACATGATACTAACCATGATACTGACATGATACTGACCATGATACTAACCATGATACTGACATGATACTGACAATGATGCCAACACGATAATGACCATGATGTTACTGACATGATACTAACCATGATACTGACCATGTTACTGACATGATACTAACCATGATACCATGTTACTGACATGATACTAACCATGATACTGAGTCTGACTATGATACTTACAGTACCATGTTACTTAATACCGTGATACTGTTAAATGACAATGTGATGTCATTGTGTGATAATGTCGTGCCACACACGCACACAGTCTGTCGTACAAACTATTTCCACCGCATGGCTTCTTTGTGTCCTGGCACACGTTGACTCACACACAGGGTAGGCCTGGAACGGCAACCCGGCCTGTTCTGCACTTCGACAAGGCCGAGCACTCTTTTCCAGCTGATGATACATCGGGACATTGGAACACGTTGGTACAGTCAAATATCCCAGAATGCTTTTCACACCAACTAGGAACTGAATTGATCCCCCCAGTCCAGGCACACACTCTCTACTCCTCCGCTGATTGACGTGAAACTGACAGCTATCAACCAGGCAGCCGACTGCATGCGGTAAAGTAACAGAGTGCCAAATGCATGCGCGTGTGCCTGCGTGCGTACGTTACAATACAATGGAGCGATGTGAAGTGAAAAGAGATGATGCTATCTGGATGGATAGATAGCACCCAAGAAAAGTGTACTGCTCCGTTTAAGGTGCCCTCGAGCCATGGGCACTTGAACCTACCACACAGTTACCCAGTAGTGTAGAGGGTAATGAGTGTGGAACAGGACTTTCCCTTGATAGATAAAGATAAACTTTAGTAAACTCTGGCACGACTCCATCTTAACACACTTTCACACACATGCAACCACACAACCACAAGCATGCACACACACACACACACACACACACACACTTTCTTGTTTTTTTTTTCTTTTGCTAGTTATTTTATCGCTCTGACTTTGGACACTGTAATGTATAAGGTTGTGTTAGTATTTTTTATTTTTTTTTGTATTTCTGCTTGTGTTTGACATGATGTAGAGATACTAACTAGCATTGACTGTTATGGTCACTTTGATTTGGGCACCGTATATTGATAGTTGTGCCTTAGGACACTTTATGTATATATATTTATATTTATTATTTGTTCCCTTTCTTGTTGTACCTTGCTCTTACTGTACTTTGTACTCTGTTCTTGTTTTTTTCTTTTATCTTTTTCATACTTCTCTGTAACTTTGTAAATAACTTTATACTGCTGTGCTGCCTCTGGGCAACTGTTTTTCCCCCTTGGGATAATAAAAAAAAGGTATCTATCTGTCTATCTAC
>NW_027665073.1:0-53890 GCF_963921795.1 Nannobrachium achirus
GTCTACTATACTATGGGTGCGTTCGGAAACCCGCACCGGGTGTGTGCTCAGTGCAGTGAGTGCAGTGGGCGTGACGTTGGAGAGTGCGTTCAGTGTGGCTTGTTTACGAACGACCAGTTAAGAGTCAGCATGTGTGCTTTTTCACTCTGAACTCTAAAGGTAAACTTTCTGAAAAGCAGCAGTTGCTGAGTATGCTAACGTAACGTTGCTATTAGGAGATGTAGGTCTAATTCACAACATTGGCATACCTGCTGTTAATTTACATGTTGATGTGTGTGAAACTATCAAGCCCAAACGACCAATTAAGCTGCAAGTGCTGTAATTTGCGGTAATTTCCTCCATTGTTCACAGCTGAGAAGCATTCGAGACACAGCAATGAAAACCAACCAATCAAAACACCGCACCGACGCACCAAACCCCATCTTCTGAGTAGAGTCGGTTGGTGCGTGCACTCAACACACTGGTGCGCCGCGCACTGGATTTCCGAACGACAACGCACCAAGTGCACCGAATAAACGAACGACAACATGGCACACCAGTGCGTTGAGTGCGCATTTCCGAACGCACCCTATATATAGTACTACACACTGGCTAAAAGGGCCTGTGGAGAACACAAAAGACAATCAATCAACACAGGTGTAACACAGGAACTAGATGGGGGGGGATCATGAGGAGAGAGTGACATCTGCTGGACAGGTAGCAGAGGTGCAGACATGATAGGCACATTTTTGTTTGCAAATGAATGGTCCTTGAATCTGCTCAGTTCTCAGTGCTCTGGCAGTGACAGCATAGCGTGCACTGAATTCAGCTGATAACGGTCTGAATTCAGCTGATAACGGTCTGAATTCAGCTGATAACGGTCTGATAACGGTCTGAATTCAGCTGATAACGGTCTGAATTCAGCTGATAACGGTCTGAATTCAGCTGATAACGGTCTGAATTCAGCTGATAACGGTCTGAATTCAGCTGATAACGGTCTGAATTCAGTTGATAACGGTCTGAATTCAGCTGATAACGGTCAGTAAAAACAACCGGCGAGAAAATGCTACTTTATAAGCAATACAGCGTCACCTCCCCAACAATATCACAGAGACCGTTTTTTTTTTAATTTGGACCACAATTCTTGATTTTAATATGACCCAGTGTTAATGTTGTGTCCACAGAGAAAACACTTCCCAGGGGATGAAGGAGTGACGTCAGGACTGCCACCGCGGTTTTCCCAGGGACGCTGAGCACAGCGGTGGGGGCCGATGGGCAAGGAGGGTCGCGAGCTTGACGTAAGTACGGTATTCCATAGGAAAATGTACAGTTTCATGACAGTAAACTAATATTATTGATTCACTTGATTAACCCTGCAAGGCCCAGCATTGCTTTTTGGCAACGTTTTTTAAATCATTTTTTAAAAAATGTTATAATTAGTTTTCCTGTTCTTTTTTCACATTAACATCACCATTAAATCCTATTGTTTAGTATTACAATGCCATTGGCCAGGATATTTGCATATAAATACCCCCCACAGAGAATGACATTCACACCTCCCAGAGATGTTGAAATTCCAGCGTCTGGACGAACAACATCTCACTTTTTAACTGAAGCTATTCCTCACTAAAACATAAGTAAAATGCCTGTAATATTGTTTTTCGTGATCATTAGAATGTCTAGAACATATACATATGTTATAATTGTGAAAAATATCCCCAAAATGCAAATTAGAGCATGATTTATGATTTATGGCTATAAAACCTTACAAAAACATTATTCATTTTTACATTTTCCTGTGATTAGGACTCCTACAACACCATCTTATTTTTTTTATTTTTTTTGGGCCAGTAGAAATTAATTCGGGCCTTGCAGGGTTAATAGTGTAATATGTACACGTTAGGAAGCATATTTGGAAAAGTAAACGTATATCATGTATTTCAGGAATATCTTTGTATGCTACTCGGCTTTCTATTTTGCAAAAATGCCTGGATGAGGAACCTGCCCCTGATATAAAATGATGAGAGGCCCTCTTGCCGATTTCGTAAGAGACTCGTCGCCATTTGCAAGATATTTAAAAGTAATTTGGGGCCATGATGATGATAACCTCTTCTTCCCACTACTAGACTAAGAAGGATTTATATTGTCTGTGTTATTGTTTACACCCACAATTATTCACGTGTGGCAAGATCGGCGTTCCACTAGTTTTACTAGTAGGCTAGTGTAGGCCAGATCTCGGTTCCATTACTTTTACTAGTAGGCTAGTGTAGGCCTAGAAGCCTTTTCAGAAGTTAATTTAATGTTTTACATTTAATGATTTCCTTTATCGGATGTGATGACGGGAGCTCGCGACCCTCCCTGCCCATCGGCCCCCACCGTTGCACTCAGGGTCCCTGGGAAAAACGCGGTTGCGTCAGGACTGGTACTCTAGTCTAGGGGTTTTCAGAGTGGGTGACGGGGCACCCTGGGGTGACGGGGCACCCTGGGGTGCCGTGACGGCAGTCCAGGGGTGCCGCGAGATAATTTGATAATATTTGGAATTCATTTGGACACTTGAAAAAGTATTTAGTACCATTTTAAACTTGAAGTACAAAGTTATTTTCAGTCAGTTCTAACCAAAATGGCTATTATCTCAATGTTTTCCTCACAACATAATCACTAAAATATCGTCACTGTTGGGCAGAAACCTTTTCCAAGTTTCAAATGTGTACGTCTTTTGGTGAAGCAAAGCCCTGCTTCATCATACAAGACTGTCGCACAAAACTAGTGAAAACAGCCGATCTACAAGCACACAACGCCTCGCGATGCGAGGCGCTGTGTGCTTGTAAATCTGCTGCTTTCACTAGTTTAGTACATTTTATAGATGATAAATACTAAACTAACGGTTTTGGACACACAAGGTTTCCACCCGACAACGACAATATGCTATAAATATAAGGTGCTGGGAGTGAAAATTATAGCGTAGGGGTGCCTCGGATTAAAACAATATTTATGGGGTGCCCTGAGACAAAAAAGTTTGGGAACCACTGTTCTAGTCTTTGTTTAGCTGTTCCTCCAGTCCACTGTGGTTGTTTTCATCAGTGATCAGGAGGGGGAGAATAACGTCGGCCAGACAGGTAGGCGGAGCGGCACAGCCGCGGTAGATAACGGTCCAAGGAGAGGCGGCGAGTAGAAAGAAAGGCGCCATTTTCATCTTCCATTGTTTCCATCCTCTCTCCTTCACCAGCACAATGGCCCGTCGATATAATTACGCACGCCCTCTCTTTTTATTTCCCTCTCATTTCATTCTCTCTCTCTCTCTCTCTCTGCATGTCAATGCCGTCGGGTCCCTTGGTACCATCACAGCTATCCGCTGTCACCCCCCCTCCCCCCTCCCCCCTCTGCCCTGTCCCCATTACAATGGCAATAACAGATAAGAATATTTATTATGTTGGCTCAACCCCCCCCCCCCCCCCTCCACCACCAACATAATAATCCTCCAAACATCTCTGAGGGGACCAGGAACTCCTTCGCCGTCACCCTGAAAAGCCTCATTCAGTTAACAGGAAGGAAAGAAGAACAAAACAAAAAAAGAAAGAAAGAAAGAAACAACAACACAAAACTATCCAGCGCCTTGGCCTTCGAGGGTTCCTTTATCGGTCCAGTGAAAGGAGAGGCTCATCTTCCCTTTAGTCGGGCCTTAAGGGGAGAAATGGTCATTTGGTGCAAATCAGTCTAAAAGCCCCACAGAGGTGATGGTTTAGTGATGAGTCATCACTTTTCACTGTTTTGTGGGTGTTTTGTGGTGCCATTTTTAGCCCAAGGAATGTTTTATTTTTGGTGCAAAACAAATGCTTGCAATGGATTCAGCATCATGACAAACCCCTAGTTAGACCTCTCACATCCTACTTAAAGCAGATTTTTTTTCTGGGTATTTTCCTCCTGTATAGTAACCTCGCCCACCTGGTGTTCGTTCACTACGTTTGTTTCCCCAATCCCTATTAAAATGCTCCAGTAGCCTAGTGTAGTCTTGCCAGTCGCTAACAGTTGGACTAAAAGATGCATATACCAAACAATTTTTTCAAAAGCAAAACTAGGCTGCATCAAGGAGTTTATTAGGTAGGCCCTAAAAGTATGTCCTTGAGCGCAGGGGAATTATTTTGGGTTAAAACTGAATCCGGTTTGATAGTTCCGGCAAATTGTAGTCCTTTGAGCACTACAACATGACGTAAAGTGGTTTCCTCTCCCGACCGGATCAAACCTCGAAAAATGAAGTAATCCCAGACTACCTGTATAGAAAGTCAATGGGAGCCCAACTTGATTTGGCCGCTGTGGCGACCCTGAAGGTCACCGACTCGGGCGCCCTAGCTAAATCATTAGAGCAAGCCCTGGGATACTAACCTGACTTTCGCCAGATGGTGACAGCATTGCGTTGCATTGCTTACCATCTGGGCTCGCTCCGGCAGAACCGATGTAAGGGGCGGGCCATTTTTTCAAATTCTATAGCAGGTGATTGGATATGGCCATCTCTCAGTCACAGTCTGGGAGTGCCAACTCCAACCACTCATATTGGCCTGTCTGCATGACGTTGCACCCAGAATCCGCCTCCTGGGTTTCCACGTGGTCTGCAATCAGACTCTATTGGCTCAGAGCCGCTCAGAGCCCGCCCATAGCTGCCGCTGATTGGTCCGGCCCGGGACTTTACGAGTGTTATCAACTCTGCCGGACCGAGCCCAGATGGTAAAGCAATGCAACGCAATGCTGCCACCAGGTTACTGGGATACATCTGTGCAAAATTTGGCGCTTTTAGACTGATTTGCACGAAATGACCATGTTCTCCCTTAAGGCCCCCGACTACTTTTCCTCTTCTCTCAAGTCTCAAGTCTCCCGCTGTACTTTTAATTTTCACCTCTGTCTTTTTATCCTCGTCGGGGGGAGTGAAAAGGCGGGCAGTGAGAGAATAAGTGAGCGCGGGACGCGGGCTTGTGATAACTGGTGTGCAGGATGGACATGTCCCTTGGTTATTGGCTTTTGAAATTCAATCCATTGTCTGGGACGGCTTGATGATAAAGGGAGTGGAAATACAGACGCTCTTATCGTGCTAGCTCAGTGAAAGGAACTTTTTTCTTTCCCTTTTTTTCCTCCCCGCTGGCGTCTCTGTTTGTCGCCGGCCGGCGTTTGTTGTCCGCACGGCTGCATCTGAATAACGCTTTCTGAGAAACGCATTTTCATTCAAGCTGATTATTTAGACTTTAGTGTTTGTGCTGCGCTGATGTGTGCAGTCATCGTCGCGTTTGAGGAAGAAGAGGCAAAACAATTGAGAAACGGTCTCAGTTGTCACAAAGGCTTTATTCCCCCGGATGTGTCAGGTTTAAGAAACAAAAGCCCTCTTTCTGACCGCACTGACTTTCCAGTGCTTTTGCAAGGGCTGAATTCAATTAGCTGCGAGCTACACTTACCTCCTAGCACTACCCCAGGACTAGCGCCATCTTGCCTCGATGCTAGTGATTACATGGCTACCACCATAGGCTACTGGTCACTCACTATCATGTTTTTGTAACTTAGATTAGTTTTCTTGACCACAAGGTTAAGAATGTAATTTATTTAAACAGATGCTGATGTGCTGATTGTTATTTTGATAGTGTTGTTTAGACCAGTGGTTCTCAACCTTGTCAGGCCGTGACCCCGTGGTCCCCGGGGGTCCCTGGGGGTCCCCGGACTCCCCGCACCCAACTTTGAGAACCTTGTGAATACTGAGTACTTCTAAAGCAGTGTGTGTTGAGATCACATGCAGTATGGATAATGAATACTTAATCTCTCCCCTCTGGTCATTGTAAAGGGAAGAACAATTCACAATGAAAGATTTATGAATCATTTTCTTATGTAGCCTATTATATTAATATACATGTATATTTGTGAGGCAATCATGTTTGCGGCCATAATATTATACTATACTATATCACCACTGTTGGGTGGAAATAACCTATGTCCTGTTGTGAGCTTGTAGATCTGCTATTTTCACTCTTGCTGCAACACTCAGTAGGGCATTAATCTATGAATAAAACATACAAAGAAATAAGGAGATATGGGGATATATAATACTACATAAGAAATTCAGATTTACAACACACTGAAAGGGAATCTGGAAGACACTGAGATAAATAAATGATTATGAATAATGCATGTATTCTTTGATTTCTTTTATGAAATAGAGATAAATATTAATTCAACACTGTCTAAAATAGATAAATGTCACTTTTCAATGATACTTCACCACAGAACACACATTATTTTCATATTGTTTGAGACAACTGCCATCAAATACATGTTGAAAGGATACAATGATTAAATACAGCCCATTTTGCCCATAGTACATTATACATTTTTATTTTAAGTAATTTGTCACAGTTATATACCCTGTGCAATGTCCTTTTACGAAACATGTTCCAACGTCCAATGCCAAAAAACACAATTAAATCCTTAATCACACTTATTTGTGAGCAGGAACGTGCACACATAGACATCCAAGGGGGCTTGAGCCCCTGCCCTTTTATCCGTCTGTATAGAAGTGCCCTCTCCAGCCACTCTTTACTATGGTGGAAGAAATGCAAATGCCGCCTCTTTCCATGCCATACCTGAAGGCAGCATTCAAGAGAATTGCCTTGTCCAAACTCTGCTGAACTTGAATGCAGCATCTTATGTTGAAAGAATTGCCCTCTCTGTGTAGAAATCAAGCATCGAAAATAGCCGACCTCCAAGCTCACAACGCGTCGCAGCGAGCTTGGAGGTCGGCTATTTTCGAAATTTTGACCAAAAGGCCCTTTTTAAAAATGTTAGCCCCTGCCTCTCTAAGATTCTCTGCATGTCCCTGTCCCTGTTTGTGAGACAATGAATTGTCAAGTAAAACATCATAGTCGTCGTGATGAATTCACAACCAAGAGATTTTGAGCAGAGAAGAGAAAGACGTTCCCAAAATGCCACGGTTTAAGTACAGTACTTGAGTTACCCATTACCTTACACCAGTGGTTCTAAACCTGTGGGTTGGGACCCCCAGGGGGGTCCCCAGATTATTTTGGGGGGTCCCCAGATGATTACCTGAATGTGCAAGATTGTTTTCTCAACACACCAACATAAAGTTTAAGTGTATAGAGGGTATCTGCACATTTCTAAAGTGACAATTTAAGGACTTTTTTAATACCTCTAAAATGACAAATTAAACATTGGTCAAATTGTCAAATATTAGAGGCAGCAATTGTGAAAATAGCCGATCTACATGCTCACAAATCGCGAGGCGTTGTGAGCATGTAGATCTGCTATTTTCACAATAGCACCATGTTATACGAAAAGTATAAAATTAAATCCTTTATCACTCTTATTTGTGAGACAATAAATTGTCAAGTAACACATCATAGTCGTTGTGATGATTCACAATTTTGAACAGAGAAGAGAAAGACGTTCCCAAAATGCCACGGTCGGTCCACTACTGTCCACTACTGTCCACTACTGTCCTGGTCCGCCCAGTGACTTCCTCCGCGTCAATAGAGAAGTGAGTTAATGTGAAGCATCGATTCCCAATCTACCAGCGGACGGCAGGGTCTGCAGTGACCTGCAGTGACCTCTGACCCGCACGCCTGACCTCCCTGTTGGTCCCCCGTTTAGAACCCCAGGAGGAATCCCCCACAATGCATCTGTCTCTGGTGCTGCGGTCGTTAACCCAACAGATTTCCCCTGTGGGGATGGAAAACTGTAAAAAAAAGAAAGGGGGGGGGGAGAAAAACAACAACAAGCGAAGGAAATGTGTGGTGGACTGTTGCTTGTCTGCTGGGGCGTCACAAAGGCGGGGTGGAGTGGGACTGAGTTACCAGGGCCCAAGGTGGAGGGGCCTTAATTATTTTATACTTTAGCTATTGAAAAATAGGTGGCCGTTTGTTTTCCAGACGACTTCACATTAATCAATCAGTGTGAGGTGATAAACATGCAAACAGCACCGTCATGTTGCAACGCTGGGATTCACAGGTTTCAAGGTTGCTCGCTACGCACGCACGCAGCACGCAACACACGCACGTGCGCACGCACGCACGCACGCACGCACGCACGCACGCACGTACGTACACACGCACGTGCGCACGCACGCACGCACGCACGCACGCACGCACGCACGTACACACTCACACAACTGCACACACATTTATTACAGTACACAGACAGACTGTTTTGCTCACAACCGGCCCTCTATAACATGCATTACTCACACGCACACACACACACACACACGCACACGCACGTGCACACGCACACACACAGCCATGTGAGCTCACACAGCGAGATCTAATTAAAACCATTGTTGTAAACAGATCTGATTCCATTTCACTGTGGTTAACAGACCTTCATGGATAAGTAATGAGAGAGAGAGAGAGAGAGAGAGAGAGAGAGAGAGAGAGAGAGAGAGAGAGGGGGAGGGAGAGGGGGAGAGGGAGAGGGAGAGAGAGAGAGGGAGAGGGGGAGGGAGAGAGAGAGGGAGAGAGAGAGGGAGAGGGAGAGAGAGGGAGGGAGAGGGGGAGAGAGGGAGAGGGAGAGAGAGGGAGAGGGAGAGGGAGAGAGAGGGAGAGGGAGAGAGAGGGAGAGGGAGAGGGAGAGAGAGGGAGAGAGAGAGAGAGAGAGAGAGAGAGAGAGAGAGGGGGAGAGGGGGAGAGGGAGAGGGAGAGGGGGAGGGGGAGGGAGAGAGAGAGAGAGAGACAGACAGAGAGCAGACCATATAAGAGCCTTCAACCACAGCATCTCAGGTGGTTTGGACCTCATGCACCGCATGCAGGCAGCGTACAGAAACACACTCCATGCTGACTGTGCGCTGATTGTTGCTACAGTATACCGGGGGTCTTCAGCGTTTTCAGGCCAAGGACCCCTTAGTTAAGAGAGAGATGAAGCAGGGACCCCCACAACCAGGCCGGAAATGTCATCATTTTAGGGGCAAGGCCACTTGGCCTTTGGTGTTGTCCATTCTTTGAGGGCACAAAGGCCAGGAAGGCCATCAAATAAAACACGATTTTAGTCCATTGAAATGGATTGGTTTAAAAATGGGGACTCAACAAAAGACACTGGTGTCTACATGACAAGAAAGAGACACTGGTGTCTTGTTTTTTACATCAAATTTTGATTTAGTTTTAGTCATAGTCTTTTGAATAAAATGTAATGTAGTTTTAGTCGTAATTTAGTTACCTGAAAAGTTTTGGTTTTAGTCTAATTTCCGTCGACTAATTATCATGAGATTTTAGGCGACTAAATCTACAGTTGATTTAGTCAACTGAAATGTATTTTTGCAGGCCTTGATGGCATCGTAATGACTGATTTTACACTTGGTTGTGTCGCAGCATGACACATTGTGAGCTTGTAGATCTGCTATTTTCAGCACGCAACATCTGAGAGCAACCAAACATAAAATTACTCTCTTCTCCATTAGTCCCTCCCTAGTCTCGCGTAGCCAGACAACTATTCCACAATCTCTGAATGTTATATAGAGTCTGCAACTACACCTCCTGAATGTTATATAGAGTCTGGAACTACACCTCCTGAATGTTATATAGAGTCTCCTGAATGTTATATAGAGTCTGGAACTACACCTCCTGAATGTTATATAGAGTCTGGAACTACACTTCCTGAATGTTATAGTCTGGAACTACACCTCCTGAATGTTATATAGAGTCTGGAACTACACCTCCTGAACTTATATAGAGTCTGGAACTACACCTCCTGAATGCTATATAGAGTCTGGAACTACACCTCCTGAATGTTATATAGAGTCTGGAACTACACCTCCTGAATGCTATATAGAGTCTGGAACTACACCTCCTGAATGCTATATAGAGTCTGGAACTACACCTCCTGAATGCTATATAGAGTCTGGAACTACACCTCCTGAATGTTATATAGAGTCTGGAACTACACCTCCTGAATGTTATATAGAGTCTCCTGAATGTTATATAGAGTCTGGAACTACACCTCCTGAATGTTATGTAGAGTCTGGAACTACACCTCCTGAATGTTATATAGAGTCTGGAACTACACCTCCTGAATGTTATATAGAGTCTGGAACTACACCTCCTGAACTTATATAGAGTCTGGAACTACACCTCCTGAATGCTATATAGAGTCTGGAACTACACCTCCTGAATGTTATATAGAGTCTGGAACTACACCTCCTGAATGCTATATAGAGTCTGGAACTACACCTCCTGAATGCTATATAGAGTCTGGAACTACACCTCCTGAATGCTATATAGAGTCTGGAACTACACCTCCTGAATGTTATATAGAGTCTGGAACTACACCTCCTGAATGTTATATAGAGTCTCCTGAATGTTATATAGAGTCTGGAACTACACCTCCTGAATGTTATGTAGAGTCTGGAACTACACCTCCTGAATGTTATATAGAGTCTGGAACTACACCTCCTGAATGTTATGTAGAGTCTGGAACTACACCTCCTGAACTTATATAGAGTCTGGAACTACACCTCCTGAACGTTATATAGAGTAATGGAAGCTGGCATTACCTTTCAAGAAAATATATTTTAAAATGTCATTTCTGCTAAGCAGCAAGCTAAATATGTTTAGATGATTTTTATTTATATAATGATAAATGTGCGCTATGTGAGACGGAAACGGAAGTGAGGAGGAGGCTTCACTTCCGCTTGCATTTGCAAATCACGGAGTCAACAGTCTGACCAGGCGAGACTACATGATCCTTGAAGCTCTTAAACCGCCTCTCTCCTACCAAATCCGTAATCCTGTGTCTCTTCTCGTTGCTTGGACCTCACAGCTGGTATAAACTCTCTCTGCCCTCCGTCTGTCTCCCAGCTCATCACAAAATGATGCTGCTTTGTTGTTTGGTTTGATAATTTGCCAAAGCAACAGATCTCAAGCAGGGGGGGGGGGGGCAAAGCCACAACCACCATCCACACGAGCCATGAATTCACTTCCACGTGCAAAGTGTTTTTATGCAAACCGGTGCATGCATGGCTTTTGTCATTAGAACTATTGTGGCAGAATAATTGTATTTATAATTACAATGCACAACGGTAATGAACACATCCAAAAGATTCATTATCTCTTTATCCTGCATTAAATAACCCTCCCCCCCCCCCCCCCCCCCCCCACCGAAAAAACTAATTTACTGTGTTGACTGTAATATGAAAAAGAAAAAGAAAGAGTGTGTGTGTGACAGTTCAGCTCATATAAAACACCTTGACTGGGACATCATTTTTGCAGGCTTTCTATTTAGCAGATAACCTGCGAGGCACACGGCCATAAACACAGCAGAGGGGAGGGGGGCTCATATGGTGCCACTGTATAGCAGGGGTGTCACACCAAATTTTGGGCCCTGGGTACAAGGATTCACTGCATGCGGGCCCCCCATGAATATTCTTCATAGGGGGAACTGGGAACGCATTATTTTGTGCTTTAGCTATTGAAAAAATAGCAGATATACAAGCTCACAGCGCGCGCTGCGAGCTTGTAGGTCTACTATTTTTGAAAAATCTTGACAATTTGTGCAAGTCTTTAAAAAAAATATATATATATGTTTCTATGTCAGTGGTGCTCAAACCTTTTCATGTGAAGGACCCCCAAAATGATATGTATTTGGCCACGGACCCCCATCTCAAGATATTTAGTTCCACGGAACCCCCCACCCCCCCCCCCCCCCATTTGAGTTAACAAATGTTCGCTTAAAAAATACATATATTCAAAGATTTGCACATATAAAAATAGCAGATCTACATGCTCGCAGAACGGCGCTGTGAGCTTGTATTTCTGCTATTTTTCAATAGCTAAAGTATAAAATAACTCCAGGCCCCCTCCACCTTGGGCCCTAGTAACTCAGTCCCCCCCGTGTGACGCCCCTGCCTGTAGGTACACAGGACGGAGGCGAGGTGGAGGAAGGTGGAGGAATGTTTGATGAGGCCTCCTGTTGATGGAGAGCAGATAACAGAGATATCCGGACAAAATGGAGGCCATTATTTTCCTGCCCAGAGCGACGTCTCAAAAGAAGACCCGAGCATCGCTGCTCCCCCGACCGCATTAAAACCACAACATGTGGCAAAGATAGTTGAGTAGTCTTTTCCCCCCTCCCCCCTTTTTATTCTTACAGAACTAGTGGCTGTGTCTGAGCCCGATTCCAATTCCCAGGGGACGACATAAAATGGTCCATTCCATTTTTTCAATTCAAAGGAGCTTTATTGACATGAGAAAACGTTTACGTTTACATTGCCAAAGCAAGTGTCGCAAATACAATAAAAACAGTTGAAAATGGGGAACATATATACAGTTGGAGGGGGTACAGCATTGTGTAAACAGAGCTATGTCGCATTGTGACATTTTATACAACAGTATATACACAGGGTATAAAACTTTTGGAACAAATTGCAGTATTATTTCTTCTCAAAATGCATTTAAAGGTAGCAGCTCTGTTTCATACTGCATGTGCAGCAGGTCTAGATGTCAGTCCATGGTTTGTAGACCTTAGGGTGGTTTCAAGACAATAGGCATTTAGAGCAATAGTATAGTGACTATTATTATGAAATTAGTAAGCAATAATAAGTGCATTTTAGCAAAGCAGTTTGGATAGGGTTGTATATGTCATCCGTTCATCCTTTGGGTGCCAGAAGATATTTCTCTACTGTATGGAGAATAACTTTGGGTCATCTTAAAATTGTCAAAAATAAAACCAACTGTCCTGACCATATTGTCAGCGAGGTGGCCCTGTATCGTTTACTGATATTTGATACAGTCTGTTTCTGGAAAAAAATTAACTAATTCGGCGGCAGTGACATTAGCGCTTTCTCCCCATCAAAAAGAGTAGCTGAGACAAAAAACAGTCCATATTAAAAAAGATTTTTTTTTTGATTTACCAGACTGTAAACCACAAACTAGAAGTTTTTAATCTGTTAAATTCTTAATGCACTCCCCCCTCATGTTGTTCAATTAGATTTATTTACTTAACTCATATATATTAGGAATTATAAGACATAATACTTATGTGGAAAAACAGTATGTCCAACAGTTTGTGGAACAACAGCATAAGTCCGTACAGCAATATTCAGCAGACAAAGGGAGCAGATAACATTAAAACATTTATTGAACAAATGTGCATTAACAATTTAACAGATTAAAAATGACTAGTTTGTGGTTTACAGTCTGGTAAATCAAAAAATATCGATATAAAAAAAAATATATATGGACTCAAGCTGGTTGCACACTGCACTGCGTTCTTTCGTTGCGCTTTGGAAATCCGGAGGCCAGGGAGAGAGAGAGGAAAGAGAGAGAGAGCAAGGGACTCGGTGCGACAGCTGCAAAAATCGGGAAAAAAATCAACCCTGGTCCGAAAATAAATAAGAAACGGGTGGCAGTGTGCAAACGTGATTGACATAACGTGAAGTAGATTTTTTTTGTTGAGTGCTCCAAAATTCACTCCGATATTCGGCCCGAAAAACGCAGCAGTGTGCAAAGACCTTTAGACTGTTATTCATCTCATGTACTCAGTGATGCTTCATATCCATTATGAGTGAAACCCACTGGATCATTATTAAACAAGTCTATGGGAATTCTGATTCAGGGGGGGAAAAACTCAACCAAGGTAGGGTGAGTAAATTATGTATTTATACAGTAGCTACATGTACAGATATTGTGCATCTGTATGTGTTCATGCTGTGCTCTGTGATTCCATTCACTCTCACTGCACGGTGAAACGGATCTCAGAATGACACTCGTAGCACACAGACCAGCACACATCGATACTGTAGGTCACCACCAGGAAAGGTGTGGTTTTGAGACCTGTTGTTGCCATGTGTTCTTATATAGCCTTGGCTGAGCCCAGGCTTACAGCAGAATGAGATGATCCATGTCTGGACTTACTCTGACGGCCCCAAGGCTTTACTACCCAACATTCCACCAAAGTTCAACATCCCTTTAACCAGGGACATGCTGGGCCCCTGATTCAGCCCGGGAAAAAGAGTTGGAGAGGCCCTCATTGCGCGCCATAGAGAGAGATCTCTCTCTATAGCGCTGCTGCTACTCATTTACTCACTCAGATTTGCCATTTCAGATCATGACAAGTGACAAGCCAGTGGGGCAATTACATGAATAAGGCCTGTATTTCGTTGTTGTCGGGTGGAAACCTTGTAGGCCTATGTCCAAAACCGTTTGTTTTGTATTTATCATTTAAAAAAATGATTTAAACTAGTGAAAACAGCCGATCTACAAGCACACCGCGAGGCGTTGTGTGCATGTAGATCTGCTGTTTTCACTACTTTTGTGCAAACAGTTTAATTTTTACTTTTGTGCAAACAGTTTAATTTTTTCCTAATGGCCCGGCCTGAACCGGCCGAGAATGAACCGGCCGTTCGGTTGTCCCGCTTTTCCCAATGGCCAGCACGTCCCTGCCTTTAACCACTAGTGCTCAGGCAAATCTATGAAAAAGTTTAATCTGCACATTCTGCAGAACAATCTCATACAACAGCCCCTATATGTACACTGAAGACACACTGGGACCGTATAGCGTCTTGTGTGTTCACCTTAACCCTCTAAGGCCCGCATTAAGAAATACTTGAAATAAAAAATTGAAAAAAATCAGATGGTGTTGTAGGAGTCCTATTAAGAGGAAAATGTAATGTTTTTTTCAAAAAAATGTTTTTGTAAGATTTTATAGCCATAAATCAAAAATCATAAATCATGCTCTAATTTACATATGGGGGATATTTTTCACAATAATAACATATGTACATGTTCTAGACATTCTAATGATCACCAAAAAAAATAGTACAGGCATTTTACTTATGTTTTTGTGAGGTATAGCTTCCATGAAAAAGTGAGATGATGTTCGTCAAAACTCTGGAATTTCAGCGGGTGTGGCGGGTGTGAATGTCAGCCCCTGTGGGGGGTATTTATATGCAAATATTGTGGCCAATGGCATTGTAATACTAAACAATAGAATCCAATGGTGGTGTTTAGGTGGTAGGGGGAGCTAAAATAAAATGATTTAAACCTTTTTTTGGATAAAATACAAACGTTGTAATATTACAACCGTGGGCCTTAGAGGGTTAACAAAGTAAAACGGTGCGACGCGCGCCCTTGTCTGTCTTGTTTACCGCGCTTAGATTGAGAGGGTTTCCTCCAAGGGCAGGGCGACATGAATGATGCCTCCCCACCTGCACCTGTTTCCTCTGGATGCTTTAATTACCTCAATTAGCATTTGGGAGAGCGTTTGTACGGATCGGTATCTGCAGTGATGGAGCGTACGCTCGGAGGGGGATGCGAGCTCATTGGCAAACACAGACAAATTGTCTTCCTCCATATAACCTTCTGTGGCGGGTATATCGCCGTGACTCCCAGCGTACTTTTTAGAACGAGTTCTCTGCAACTAGACGAGATGGGGAGACGGCGATAATGCGTTGACACATGATCAGACGGGGGGGGGGACACAACGGGCGCCGCTAAAAAGTTTAACATGCCGCGTACGTACGTGGGTGGAGAGAGACGACCGACCGACCGCCTCATGTGCTTTAGAAAGGACAAAAAAGAGAGCGAAAGACGCTGTAATCTGGCATCTGATGGGGGGGCAAACAAAATAGCACCATTTGTAGATAGAGTGGTAGGAGGGGGGGGGGGGGGGGAGGCGAACTAATGGAATTCTCAGACTGCCTTCCTTGATGTAGGAGTGTATTAGAAGTCTGCACCAGGAGCTGCTTTCATTTCGGCATTTCTTTCGTGGAGCCCCCCGCTATCCCCCCCCCCCCCCCCCCCCCCCCCCCCCCCGCTACCCGCTACCCGCTCCACTGTACGGGCCGCCGCCATGAATTTTTCCAGCCCACTTTGCCCGCTGATCTGTATCGCCTGATTTGTCCCCTTTCATTTCCATAATGGCTTCCCGGAGCCTCCCTTATCCCATTTAGGGCCTAGAATTATTGAATGCTTTAGCGATTGAAAAATAGCAGATATACAAGCTCACAGCGCGGCGCTGCGAGCTTGTAGATCTGCTATTTTTGAAGAAGTCGTGAAAATGTGTGCAAATCTTTGAATATATGTATTTTTAAAGCGAACGTTTGTAACTCAAATTTTGCTTCTGGGTGGTCCCTGGAACTAGATATTTTTAGATGGGCGTCCGTGGCCAAATACATATCATTTTGGGGGTCCTTCACATGAAAAGGTTTTAGAACCACTGACATAGTAGTCTCTCAAGAACAGACTAACTGAGCTCCAGTTAAGTGAAAAGGACCTTTTCTTTGACGATGGCTGGCCAGATTGCTGTCATAGAAACATAGGGTTTTTCCAAAAGAACCTTAGAAGGTTTCAAAAGACACTTATAGAATCGGGTCAAAATTAAAATTTTCAAGATTTTTCAAAAATAGCAGATCTACAAGCTCACAGCGCGGCACTCGGTGCCGCGCTGTGAGCTTGTAGATCTGCTATTTTTCAATAGTTAAAGCGTAACATAATGATACACAATAATGTGTACCCGTTCTGAATGAGTTATGGAAACATATGGAGACCCCTTCTCACTGGATAGGATTTGTCCTGCGCTAATGGAGCCCAGATTGGATTCCGGGCGCCTCCGATGTACGTGGAGATGATTCCTCCTTTTTAGTGCCGTCCCCTCATACATAATGCAGAGGGTTAAAGCACTAGCTTTACTGGAGCTCTCATTTATTAACATGGAAGTCTCTCTCGGGGGGATCAGAAAAAGCTCCGCATCAAAGTTCAACCCCAGCTCAGCTCAGCTCGCCTCATCGTCGTCAACTCAGGAACGAAGGAGAAACCCTGCAGATTGTCTGTCGTCGCCACACGTCAACAGGTGGCCAGGAAGCAGCGTTTCAAAGATGCCATAATAGTATATGACAGCAGTTCTCACTCTGAGAGTGCAAATAGAGCAGTGAAGTTTGATGTCATTTACACATCCTACCAGGTTCACATAGACCTTTTTCATATGGCGTCATATAAGAACTGTGTTCCAAACAAACAAATGATCTCAGCGGTTTGACTCATGGATATGAAGAATCAACTGATGGTGAGAAAACGCGAATGTTACTGTCACCCAATTAGTTACATTTTCGCTAGAAACAGGCTTTATCAAATATGAGTGACTGACTATCATAAACCATACAGAGCCTCCTCAGTCCTCCCCAACAATATCGCTGAGACCGTGTTTATTTTTGGACCACAATGCTTATATGAGACGATTGTTATTCTCCATAGAGAAATTACTTCCATGACCCGGGGGATGAGCGAGTCACGTCTCTTTAGCTTCTGAACATGCGGCGTACAACAAGGATTTATACACAGAGGGTAAATTATTTTCGGCGGAAAATGCTGCGTTCAAGTTCAGGAGAGTTCGGAAAAGGGCAGTTCTCCTGAATGCTGCCTTCGAGTATGGCATGGGAAGAGGACATTTGCATTTCTTTCACCAAAAGCTGCATTCATGGTCTGGAGAGATTTTTTACAGAAGGGTAAAAGGGCAGGGGCTTGAGCACCTTTCATAGCCCAACTTTGATTGACTTCCACAAGATTCCCAAGACAAATCTGCGATGCCCCTATAGCCAAAAATGTTCCATATGGCGTGTTCTAACTGTGTGCCAAATTTCATGCTTCTTTCATAAAGTGCACGATTACATCAAAATACTGCCCGAAACGCCTGGACTAAAGCTCACATGAGCTTGTAGATCTGCTATTTTTGGTTAAAATTCTCAGAATATGGACGTTAGGGTTCAAGTGGTTAATATAAAAAAGGAGAAAAAAAGTTTCTATCTCAAAGATTTGGAGGAGTAACTCTGAGGACCCCCTAGGGGTCCCCGGCCCACATGTTGAGAAACACTGTTTTAAGTAGTAGCACCAACTTAAGCCGTTTTTTTTTGTTACTCAAGTCGCCTTAAGTTATGAGGTTGTTTAACCTCATAACTTCATAACCGAGTGCCGCTCACAGCGCGGCACTCGGTGCCACGCTGTGAGCTTGTAGATCTGCTATTTTTCAATAGTTATAAAGCATAAAATTGTAATAATGTGTGATGATGCGTTCCGGTCTGAATGTATTAATAGTCATTAGAGAATATTTGTTTGGTCCCATTCTGTGCCCCCCCCTGGCGTTTAAGTGAAATGTAGCCTGATATTTATGAAATGCTTTTGTGGCTTTATCACATTTTAGGAAAAAAAAAAAAAAAGGAATTACAGGGCTGGTCTAAAGCTGTGCTTTCCGAAATGACTGCACCTCTGCTATGCTGGGACACATTTATATCCAGGAGGTTCCATAGAGCAGGGGTTCCCAACCTGTTCTGAATCAGGGATCCTTGAAAAAGCGTCCTTGGCCTCCCATCTGTCAAGATGTGTTCTCTCCACCTGCATTGTAGCTGCATTGTAGCTGACAGAGTACAGCATCTTGCAATGGGCCTGGTGTACAAGATACACTACACCTCCAAGATTCCCATGTACCTGACAAACTACTTCTTAAAGGTCAAGGATGTTCACGATCACAACACCAGAGGCAGCTCCACTAATCATCATCAACGTAGATTTAACACTAAACAAGGCTCTAACTCGTTCTCCTGCTACACCATCAACATGTGGAACGCCCTTCCTCAAGCCCTAAAGGAGAGCAAATCCCTAGCCTCCTTCAAAATCGGTATGAAAAGTCACCTTCAGACAGCTGCTACCCGTGACTTGTAAATATATTAAGCCCCCATGCTCCCCCCTCCCCCTTTTTTTCCTTTTTTCTGCCTTTGTATTTGATGTTATGCTTTTGAAACTGATATTATCCTAGATAAAGTACTATGTTCTATCCGTCTGTCTTTCAATGTTATATGAGATACTTAAAGTGTGGTTCCTGTGGAAATAAGCCTCGGCTTTCTAGGATCTCCTTTTAGTTGACCTTGTACCAGTGATTTGTACTGTCATGAAACTGTACTTTTTTCTATTGCAATCTTCTAATAAATTCTTCAATCAATCAATCAATTGTTATTAGTACAGAATGTACACAATGTGCATTATTAACACAACATATAGCTACATTCTGTCATTTACTGATACATTGTGATGCATTGTTCTAGGCAGGCTGGCCACCCAGAAGCACATAAAGTAATTAAAACAAGCCCCACCTTTAGAGCAATGCTAAAGTGATGAACACATTAATGCATTATTAATTACAATCCAATAATGTGAGTGTGAAATCACTCACAAGCAGCGTAGTGACCTGTATGATGATGCTCACTGCCTGGGGTAGCACACACACACACACACACACACACACACACACACACACACACACACACACACACACACACACACACACACACACACACACACACACACACACACAGGCACGTGCACACATAGACACCAGTAAGACTCCCTAAATCGGGAGATAAGTGACTGCCAGGTCGCATGTAAAATCGGCCTGACGGTGGCGCTAATTGGGACAGATCCATGTTGATGACATGACTCTAGACACACTGTATACCGATTTACGTGATTTTAGGGCAAAATCTGTTGGAGCAGTGTCCAAAGATGTGTTTTGCAAGAATGGGCCTCATGGTGGTGCTAGAAGAGGGCCGTGTGAGAAATGAGTGGAGGTTGTGGTTTGGCAGCCAAGGAGTGTGTGTGCAAAGTTTGGCATGGATCGGGGCAACGGTGGCTGAGATATGAGAAGGGCAAAAGTGTGACGTGTGGCGTGTGACTGACAGACTGACTGACTGACAGCCGGTGGAGGTTTTGATAGTAACTGTGTCAGGTCGCAGTATAAAAGGGCAGGGGGCTTGAGCCCCTGCCCTTTTATCCGTCTGTAAAAACTGCTCTTTCCAGACCATGAATGCAGTTTTCACTATGGTGAAAGAAATGCAAAATCAAGAGAATTGCCTTGTCCAAACTCTCCTGAACTTGAATGCAGCATCTTATGTTGAAAGAATTGCCCTCTCTGTGTAGAAATCCATGCCGTTACGCCACATCTCCAGTATTCACTTGATTATGCTTAGTTCAGTGTGGTATGACAGCCCGAAAATAGCAGACCTCCAAGCTCACAACACGTTGCAGTCTGCTATTTTCCATATTTCCACCAAAAGGCCCTTTTAGAAATGTCAGCCCCTGCCTCTCTAACATTCTCTGCACGTCTGTGCACACATGCGCGCACGCACACACACACACACACACACACACACACACACACACACACACACACACACACACACACACACACACACACACACGCACACACACACACACGCACGCATGGATATTAATTCACTGACCCGATACTTAAGTAACCATAAACTCACTGACTAAAACCAAAGGTGTTTTTTTTTTCAGTACAATCCTGTACGGCACATTCAACCTCTCCTGCACTCGAAATATAGTTTCTTGAAACCATTCTTGGCGCCGTTAAAACGTGACTATAGGGAAAAATGTTGGAATCAAAGAATTTAATCATCAGAGTCGCCAAGAACCAGTTTGGAACTCCAGAGATTTATTGTAATAATTGAGCCTGTAACAGCATCTGGCATGGCAGGCAGTAGCAGAAAAATCTCCCAAGTCCTGACCAGTTTTTTCCACACAAAACAATTATCCTTGGCATTGAGAGTCTTTTAATCGCTTTTTTCTCTGTCCTTTTCCTTTTTGTTTTTATCTTCTGTCTTGGCGTAAATTCATGAAACATCACAGTAATATGAATGTTGTTTCCTGGTGGCTGCCTGTGTGGGCCGGGGTTTCTACATCACAGATTCACAGTAACACTGTACTGTTTGTTCTGCTGTCAGAGGATCTTTGTGTTGTTATATAGATGTGTGGTTTTCAACCTTTTTCACATCGATTATTTATTTCTGCATTTGAGCCACGGACCACCATTTGATGAGATATTGGGCTGTATTTTGATTGTACCAGTTATTGTCCCTATGCCTTAACCTAGAGGCCTATCCAGACCCAGCAAGCACGGTCAGGACCTGGACCAATCAGTGACGTCTCCACGGTCAGGACCTGGACCAATCAGTGACGTCTCCACGGTCAGGACCTGGACCAATCAGTGACGTCTCTATGGTCAGGACCTGGACCAATCAGTGACGTCTCAATTGGGCCAGATCAATGCAAGTCAAACCATGACTAGTCAGATCTGGTCTAGAATATCACCTGATTTCAACCAACATAAATCCCTAAAAAGAATTTTTACTAATATTTTTTATCCCACGATTTTGCAACCCATTTTCACCCAGTGCCAATTGCCTATGTAATCCTGGGCTCTGCTCTCCCTCTGCCGCGCCTGGGGAGACAACGGACTGACCTCATGCTTCCTTCAATGCATGAGTAGTCCAAGTTGTTTCTTTTCACCTGACAGGGGGGATTTCCCCGGGATGGACGTAGCGCGTGGAAGGAACACGTTATTCCAACCAGTTCCTTTCCCCTCCATCAAGCGCCCCGGTTGGCCAGGGGGAGGCATTATTGAGACCAGGATTACTGCAAACAATAACAATAATCCTATAGTCCATATGATGTCCTGGTAATGACATCAAGATCATCCCCATATGGGCTGTGATCTGGCCTGGTTCTGAACAGATCATCCCCATATGGGCTGTGATCTGGCCTGGTTCTGAACAGATCATCCCCATATGGGCTGTGATCTGGCCTGGTTCTGAAGCGGACCTTTCAGATGAAAGGTTTTGTGGTCAGAGACAGTATGGGTAGGCCTTTAAGTCAAGGCACACAGTAAGATCTGGTACTTAAGACAATCAAAATAGAGCCCTTAGTCTCTCACTCAGACCCACTTACAATATGTTTTTGTCGTGGGATAAAATCTTGTCCACAATCCCATGCTGTGTTAATCTGGTGCCAGGAATCTACAAGCTCACATCGACACACTGTGAGCTCGTAGATCAGCTATTTTAACCCTCTAAGGCCCGCATTAAGAAATACTTGAAATAAAAAATTGAAAAAAATCAGATGGTGTTGTAGGAGTCCTATTAAGAGGAAAATGTAATGTTTTTTTCAAAAAAATGTTTTTGTAAGATTTTATAGCCATAAATCAAAAATCATAAATCATGCTCTAATTTACATATGGGGGATATTTTTCAAAATAATAACATATGTACATGTTCTAGACATTCTAATGATCACCAAAAAGAATAGTACAGGCATTTTACTTATGTTTTTTTGAGGTATAGCTTCCATGAAAAAGTGAGATGTTGTTCGTCAAAACTCTGGAATTTCAGCGGGTGTGGCGGGTGTGAATGTCAGCCCCTGTGGGAGGTATTTATATGCAAATATTGTGGCCAATGGCATTGTAATACTGTTTAGGTGGTAGGGGGAGCTAAAATAAAATGATTTAAACCTTTTTTTGGATAAAATACAAACGTTGTAATATTACAACCGTGGGCCTTAGAGGGTTAAATATTTAAAAAAGTTTTTTTTCAAAATCGTAAAAAATATCAAAAGAGGCCCATAGTCCCTTTGCCTCTTGGACCGCCCAGGATTCACATGGTGTATGAATTATTAACAGGTCTAAATATAGTCATAAAGTGTAAATGAACAGACTATCCCTAGTAGTAGTGGTAATACCGGTCAATTATTTTCTTTATTCTTTATTCACTCGGATCCCCATTAGCTGCCTCCAACGTAAAGGCTACTGTACTCTTCCTGGGTCCACAACAAACATAACAATACATACTGTATAACATAAATCAATAACGTGGAGCATACAATCCATCAATGGAAAGAAAAAACATTTGAAGTTTGTAGAATGCATGGTGGAGCTTTGCGTCGGTTGCACGGTTTACTGCATTATACAAAGTCTAAGTATAAAAATAGCCCCCCCCCCCCCCACCATGCATCCACTACACTGCATGTGATCCTCATTATGCCTTGTTTTACATTCGCGCGGAGCTGCTTGTTAAAAATAACGATCTTGATGATCTGGACATAATTAGGGGCTTATAGTGAAGTCGCTGCTGCATCTTCTCCGTTGCGGCGCCGCGGCCCGGCCAAGCTCTTTCCTGTCATCATTATAACTGAATGTTTCCAACGCCACTTTTTTTGTTGTTTTTTTGGGGTATTATTTCGGACGCCTTTTGGTCCTCCATTAACAACGGGTTGCGATCATTAGGATAAAAGGAGGTTAACTTAACGCGTCTGTCATCTGATGAAGATGGCCTTGGCCCGGGGGAGAAGTGAAGCCACTTCAGAGAGTCGTCGTCGTCGCTGTAACGCCAGAGAAGACGAAAGGCAAGACGCCGCAGCTTTGCTCTGAGGCGACTTTAATTACGCCAGTCGTAAGCCACCACCTCCCCTCCCCCCCCCCCCAAGCCACCCTGGCCACAATATGTCATGTGAACGGCATGAACCTGTAGACGCCGGAAGTGGTGGAAGTGCTGCGGGTAACAGAAGTTACGCCATGCGTTGCTGCCTGTTTACATCCGCTAGCGACTTACTTAATCCTCTTGGTGCTGAGTAGCACATCAGGTCTTCACCAATAAACACCATTTCTGTCTGTCTGTCTGCTGCCCGATGCGGCACCCTGTCTGCTGCCCCATGCTGCACCCTGTCTGCTGCCCGATGCGGCACCCTGTCTGCTGCCCCATGCGGCACCCTGTCTGCTGCCCCATGCTGCACCCTGTCTGCTGCCCCATGCTGCACCCTGTCTGCTGCCCCATGCTGCACCCTGTCTGCTGCCCCATGCTGCACCCTGTCTGCTGCCCCATGCTGCACCCTGTCTGCTGCCCCATGCTGCACCCTGTCTGCTGCCCCATGCTGCACCCTGTCTGCTGCCCCATGCTGCACCCTGTCTGCTGCCCGATGCTGCACCCTGTCTGCTGCCCCATGCTGCACCCTGTCTGCTGCCCCATGCTGCACCCTGTCTGCTGCCCCATGCTGCATCCTGTCTGCTGCCCCATGCTGCACCCTGTCTGCTGCCCCATGCTGCACCCTGTCTGCTGCCCCATGCTGCATCCTGTCTGCTGCCCCATGCTGCACCCTGTCTGCTGCCCCATGCTGCATCCTGTCTGCTGCCCCATGCTGCACCCTGTCTGCTGCCCCATGCTGCATCCTGTCTGCTGCCCCATGCTGCACCCTGTCTGCTGCCCGATGCTGCACCCTGTCTGCTGCCCCCTGCTGCACCCTGTCTGCTGCCCCATGCTGCACCCTGTCTGCTGCCCCATGCTGCACCCTGTCTGCTGCCCCATGCTGCACCCTGTCTGCTGCCCCATGCTGCACCCTGTCTGCTGCCCGATGCGGCACCCTGTCTGCTGCCCCCTGCTGCACCCTGTCTGCTGCCCCATGCTGCACCCTGTCTGCTGCCCCCTGCTGCACCCTGTCTGCTGCCCCATGCTGCACCCTGTCTGCTGCCCCATGCTGCACCCTGTCTGCTGCCCCATGCTGCACCCTGTCTGCTGCCCCATGCTGCACCCTGTCTGTCTGCTGCCCCATGCTGCACCCTGTCTGCTGCCCCATGCTGCACCCTGTCTGCAGCCCCATGCTGCACCCTGTCTGTCTGCTGCCCCATGCTGCACCCTGTCTGCTGCCCCATGCTGCACCCTGTCTGCTGCCCCATGCTGCACCCTGTCTGCTGCCCCATGCTGCACCCTGTCTGTCTGCTGCCCCATGCTGCACCCTGTCTGCTGCCCCATGCTGCACCCTGTCTGCTGCCCCATGCTGCACCCTGTCTGCTGCCCCATGCTGCACCCTGTCTGTCTGCTGCCCCATGCTGCACCCTGTCTGCTGCCCCATGCTGCACCCTGTCTGCTGCCCCATGCTGCACCCTGTCTGCTGCCCCATGCTGCACCCTGTCTGCTGCCCCATGCTGCACCCTGTCTGTCTGCTGCCCCATGCTGCACCCTGTCTGCTGCCCCATGCTGCACCCTGTCTGCAGCCCCATGCTGCACCCTGTCTGTCTGCTGCCCCATGCTGCACCCTGTCTGCTGCCCCATGCTGCACCCTGTCTGTCTGCTGCCCCATGCTGCACCCTGTCTGCTGCCCCATGCTGCACCCTGTCTGCTGCCCCATGCTGCACCCTGTCTGCTTCCCCATGCGGCACCCTGTCTGCTTCCCCATGCTGCACCCTGTCTGCTGCCCCATGCTGCACCCTGTCTGCTGCCCCATGCTGCCCCCTGTCTGCTGCCCCATGCTGCACCCTGTCTGCAGCCCCATACTGCACCCTGTCTGCTGCCCCATGCTGCACCCTGTCTGCAGCCCCATGCTGCACCCTGTCTGCTGCCCCATGCTGCCCCCTGTCTGCTGCCCCATGCTGCACCCTGTCTGCAGCCCCATGCTGCACCCTGTCTGCAGCCCCATGCTGCACCCTGTCTGCTGCCCCATGCTGCACCCTGTCTGCTGCCCCATGCTGCACCCTGTCTGCTGCCCCATGCTGCACCCTGTCTGCAGCCCCATGCTGCACCCTGTCTGCTGCCCCATGCTGCACCCTGTCTGCTGCCCCATGCTGCACCCTGTCTGCTGCCCCATGCTGCACCCTGTCTGCTGCCCCATGCTGCACCCTGTCTGCTGCCTCATGCTGCACCCTGTCTGCTGCCCCATGCTGCACCCTGTCTGCTGCCTCATGCTGCACCCTGTCTGCTGCCCCCTGCTGCACCCTGTCTGCTGCCCCATGCTGCACCCTGTCTGCTGCACCCTGTCTGCTGCCTCATGCTGCACCCTGTCTGCTGCCCCATGCTGCACCCTGTCTGCTGCCCCATGCTGCACCCTGTCTGCTGCCCCATGCTGCACCCTGTCTGCTGCCCCATGCTGCACCCTGTCTGCTGCCCCATGCTGCACCCTGTCTGCTGCCCCATGCTGCCCCCTGTCTGCTGCCCCATGCTGCACCCTGTCTGCTGCCCCATGCTGCACCCTGTCTGCAGCCCCATGCTGCACCCTGTCTGCTGCCCCATGCTGCACCCTGTCTGCTGCCCCATGCTGCACCCTGTCTGCTGCCCCATGCTGCACCCTGTCTGCTGCCCCATGCTGCACCCTGTCTGCTGCCCCATGCTGCACCCTGTCTGCTGCCCCATGCTGCACCCTGTCTGCTGCCCCATGCTGCACCCTGTCTGCTGCCCCCTGCTGCACCCTGTCTGCTGCCCCATGCTGCACCCTGTCTGCTGCCCCATGCTGCACCCTGTCTGCTGCCCCATGCTGCACCCTGTCTGCTGCCCCATGCTGCACCCTGTCTGCTGCCCCATGCTGCACCCTGTCTGCTGCCCCATGCTGCACCCTGTCTGCTTCCCCATGCGGCACCCTGTCTGCTGCCCCATGCTGCACCCTGTCTGCTGCCCCATGCGGCATGTCTGCTGCCCCATGCTGCACCCTGTCTGCTGCCCGATGCGGCACCCTGTCTGCTGCCCCATGCGGCACCCTGTCTGCTGCCCGATGTGGCACCCTGCGCCCCAAGTCCATCACACTTCTTTCATTTCCTTCTCCACAGATCTTCTCCAGGTCTCTTTGGGTCGGCCTCTTTTTCTCTTCCCTGGTGGTGTCCATCTCATGGCTACCCATGGGATGGCACGTGGGTCCATTGAATTCTGCACACGTGGCCAATCCACATCCATCTTCTGTACTTTATGACACTTGACAGTGGGGTTAGGCCGGTTCTCCTGTAAAGGTCTTCATTGGAGATATCAAAATATCTTGAGTATTCTCCTAACGCCAGCGAAACAAACCTAAATAGAAACCACTCTTAATAGGTGTCCTTTGTCAGAGTCCATGTTTTTGTTTGGATATTGTTTATTACAAGCGCAACCGAAGGGTTGGGAGAAGTAGAACAGTTTTTTTGTTTCACCACACTGTGCAATAACGTCCGGTGAAATTCTCCCGGCAGAAGTAGCACCGTTCAATGCCGTTTCAGCCTATGGTCATAACCAGGCTTTTCTCTTGGCAGATGAGTAAGCCTGGCTACGCGAGGCTCCTCCCAAGCCCACCAACCCCGCCACGGGAGACACTCTGGTCAACTCGGCGTTGGAAACGGTCCCTCAGATGTTGATGGATGGATGGATGGATGGATGGATGGATGGATGGATGGATGGAGGGATGGATGGATGGATGGATGGACGGACGGATGGATGGACGGACGGACGGACGGACGGACGGACGGACGGATGGATGGACGGATGGATGGATGCTGGCCAGGGGGCCAGAGATCCGAGGTGTGAGTCAGCTGCTGGTCTCCGTGGCTCCGTCTGTCTGTCAGTCTCACGCTTCCCCCGCCTAATTAACCAAGGTGCTGGTGCTGCGCATGTGCCCCATGGGTACAAGGATTCACTGCGGGCCCCCCATGAATGTTCTTCATAGGGGGAGGGGGTTTAACGCATTTAGAATGGGTATGCATTATTTTGTGCTTTAACTATATTGAAAAATAGCAGATATGCACTCTGTGAGCTTGTAGAGCTGCTATTTTTTTGTCAGTGGTGCTCAAACTTTTTCATGTGAAGGACCCCCGAAATGATATGTATTTGGCCACGGACCACCTATTCTCAAAATATTTAGTTCCAGGGACCCCCCCAGAAGCAGAATTTGAGTTACAAATGTTCAGGAGTTAGACGCATCCGTTCTAAATGAAGGAGTTTCAAACAAATTCCGTCGCCGTCGTCTTTCTGAAATGGGCGTCGAGTGCACAAGCAAACAGACACGGTGCCAAGCAAAAATAAAGACAATGTACGTCGATAGACAGACAACAAACTACGGTGGAGATACGCATCTCTACATTCGCCCGTCCATTGGTGACTCCCGAGTCGCGAGGCAGCAGCCGTGCTGTGACGTGTGTGTGTGTGTGTGTGTGTGTGTGTGTGTGTGTGTGTGTGTGTGTGTGTGTGTGTGTGTGTGTGTGTGTGTGTGTGTGTGTGTGTGTGTGTGTGTGTATGCGCGCGCGCGCCGCGTGTGTGTGTGAGAGAGGGAGACGCTTTTTTTTCCTCCCTAGAGCAAAGGCAGTACCGACCAAACGCTCAGTCAGCAGCTTGTTTGAACATTCTATTGTTTTTTTATATTTTTATATTGAGAAAGTAGTAACTAATAATATACGTATTTACATACAGCTGTTATTTTAGATTTTAGATTCCCGAATGTGCTGCTGTTCAAATGACCAGCTGTTTTGTCTCAGCCAAATCAGGCTGAACAGTGGACCTTCCCGGTTGGGTCCGGTTATATGGAAACAAAAGCAGAACTTGCTTCTGGAACTTCACAGGTTCTTGAAAGTTCTTGGTTCTGGAAAGTTCAGGTTCTAGTTCTGGGTTGGCCCTGCTGTGGAAATATACCTTTTGAGTGGCAGTTGGGGAAAAAGCAGTCCCCACAACAATATTTACTATCCCGTCCCTATCGGGATGCAACTCCACCTCCAACTCCAACTCCACCTCCACCTCCACCTCCACCTCCACCTCCAACTCCACCTCCAACTCCAACTCCACCTCCAACTCCACCTCCACCTCCAACTCCAACTCCACCTCCACCTCCAACTCCACCTCCACCTCCACCTCCAACTCCACCTCCAACTCCACCTCCAACTCCACCTCCACCTCCAACTCCACCTCCAACTCCACCTCCAACTCCAGTCTGCTCAAGCAAACTTGGCAACGCTTGGACCGGACCTGTGCTCAAAAGTAAAACCATTCGTCATTATTCTCTGTTCCGCGACGGCGTCGTGTGCACAGAACGGCCGACAACAGCAGACCTCCAAGTCCAAGCTCACGTCGCATCCGCAACGAGCTGTGATCGGCTTGTACTGTCTATCACCTGTTATTCATGGGTTGCATTTGTAGTCCTAAATCGGCCATATTGAGGACCAACACAGCTGTTCAATTTGTCTGATTGGCATAGAACCAATGTTCTACGTTAATCAAGACACCTGTGTTGGTCCTCAAAATGGCTGCTGTAGGACTACAAATGGCAGGTGTAGGACTACAAATGGCTGGTGTAGGACTACAAATGGCTGGTGTAGGACTACAAATGCAACCCATGAATAGTGCGCAATGCTGTTGCGGTGTTGACATAGCCTACAGTATGTGGAGTGGAGCGTCTTCTCTTCTCTCTCTCTCTTATCTTTTATAAATCTATAGGCTGAAGAGCCCTGGGTTAACAGAGTGCATGTTCAATAATGTGTCTCACTTGACTGGAAAAACAGCGCCTGTCCGACTGCTTATTTCATGAACTATCTTCCAAGAATCGCATTTTATCAGTGAATGGAAACTTCCTATTTTCGAAAAAGCGCTATGGAAACGCAACTGATGTCATTCAGGGGTGCCGTCACAAGCGTAATTTGCATAGGGTTGATGGGTTTAATAAACCCAAGGGCCCCCCTATCGGTGACAGTATTATAAATTCATAGGCTATTATATCGCCGTTGTCGGGTGAAAACCTTGTATGTCCAAAACTGTTCATTTTGCATTTTTCATTAAAAAAAGATTTAAACTAGTGAAAACAGCCGATCTACAAGCACACAATGCCTCGCGCCGCGAGGCGTTGTGTGCTTGTAGATCTGCTGTTTTCACTACTTTTGTGCGACGGCCTTGTCTGATGAAGCAGGGCTTTGCTTTGCGAAAGAACGTACAAATTTGAAACTTGGAGATACGAGGCTTACACCCGACAATGACGATATGTATTTTGTCATTTCCAATATATTAGGGGTCTCTAATCTCCTAATCTATGGGCCCCCCCCTCACAGCAGTACAGGGCCCCTTTGATCTGAAAACCCATGCAGAATAAGATCTAATTTCGCCCCTGGGTGTCGTGGATGAACAAGTTGGTCTACAGGGTTTCCCTGAACAAACATGTTTGAGAACGCCTGCTAGATGCTCCTCTGGGCCCCTGCATGGTCGACACGGTAAATAGTGGTTTAAGTTTCTACACTCTGAACGTGAACCAAACAAACTCTCAAAGGTTTTCTTAACGGTGATTCAAAGAACGAGCAAAACCACTTTTGACTCTCATCCCACTGCGCGCGGCGCAGCCATTCGACACTAACGGCTCAGTTTATAAGCAAAGTGGAGTTTTTATTGTTGTTACGCGCGGCAAAGTGCTGTCATTAGTGCTTCCTGGATCAATATGCCCTTAACACAATGCCCATATTAATCTGCCGCGCAACAGGCTTTGAGAGAAGCAATCTCTGACAATATAAGGAGCTTAAGCTTGTGGCCAGCTTGTTTGCGTTCGGAAATCCTTTATGAAAGTGGTATTTTCTTTTTGTGTGGTGGTGGGGTCAAAACTGCATTTAACGAAAGAAACAAAACTCCGCCAGCCATATGTCCACGAATATGTCTACATCATGGTTCTTCAACAGGGGGTCCGGGACCCCTAGGGGGTCCTCAGAGTTACTACATGGGTCCTCCAAATCCTTGAGTGATAGAACGTTTTTTTTTCTCCTTTTTTATATTAACCATTTGAACCCTAGCGTCCATATTCTGAGAACTTTAGCCAAAAATAGCAGATCCACAACCTTGCGCTGCGAGGCGTTGTGAGCTTGTAGATCGGCTATTTTCGGCAAAGAGGTTTGGTGTAGAGGGGAAAAGGAGCAGACTAAGTACAGAGTGAAAGGTCAAGTTTATTAAGTATTGACGGTTCAAGTGGTTAAATATCTGAAAACACAAGTTGACTGATAGATCCAAAATGCACTGATGATTGTGCTGTCAAACAATGAAACTATAGGGTATCTATGGGTTGTGGGCTACATGTCAAATATTCTGTTTCAGGCACGTGCACACATACACATCAAAGGGGGCTTGAGCCCCTGCCCTCTGTAAAAATTGCCCTCTCCAGACCATGAATGCAGTTTTCACTATGGTGAAAGAAATGCAAATGTCCTCTTTCCTTGCCTTGTCCAAACTCTCCTGAACTTGAACGCAGCATCTTATGTTGAAAGAATTGCCCTCTCTGTGTAGAAATCCATGCTGTTACGCCACATCTGCAGTATTCACTTGATCATGCTTGGTTCGGTGTGGTACTGTATCAAGCATCGATGTTTTCACCAAAAGGCCCTTTTAGAAATGTCAGCCCCTGCCTCTCTAACATTCTCTGCACGTGCCTGTTCTGTGTCCATTTATCCCATTCGAAACTCTGAGAGCTTACAAATCGCGGGTCCATTTGGTTCCAATTGTACTCTGTCTTTTTGGGTCTTACAGGGTTAAGGTCTTCTCTTCTCTTGTCCTTCTCTCTCTCCCCCTCTTTTCTCTCTCCTTCACTTCTCTCTCTCTCTGACTTGCTGCCAAGCTGTGTTTGCCTCAGTAATTAGGAGCCGAGCGGCCGCCTTCACGACTCCATTATGAAAACAGCAAACGGTCCAGTGGTTTATTGATAAAGCATTACACTCCCTGCTGCCTGCTGCATTACTGTATGGAGATGTACAGGCAGGGAGAGAGAGAGAGAGAGAGAGAGAGAGAGAGAGAGAGAGAGAGAGAGAGAGAGAATGTAATTTCGCTCTGCAGGATGTTGGAGCTTGGTATTTAAAAGCGTTGTTGGCGCGAGAAAATGGTTTTCTCGAGGGCAGGGGGGGGGGGGGGGGGGGGTTGCAGGGGTGTCGCACCAAATTCTGGGCCCTGGGTACAAGGATTCACTGTGGGCCTCCTTGAATGTTCTTCATAGGGGGAGGAGGGGGTGTAAACCATTTAGACTGGGAACGCATTATTATGCGTTGTTTTTTGCTTTAACTATTGAAAAATACCAGATATACAAGCTCGCAGCTCGAGCTTGTAGGTCTGCTATTTTTGAAAAATCTTGAAAATGTGTAATTGGTGCTCAAGTGAAGGGCTTTGTCATGTGAAGGACCCTCAAAATGATATGCGTTTCGCCCACGGACCCCCATCTCAAAATATTTCGTTCCAGGGACCCCCCAGAAGCAAATATTTGAGTTACAAATGTTCGCTTAAAAAATACACATATTCAAAGATTTGCACACATTTTCACGACTTTTCAAAAATAGCAGATCTACAAGCTTGTATATCTGCTATTTTTCAATCGCTAAAGTATAAAATAATTAAGGCCCCTCCCTTAACCTTGGGCCCTAGTAACTCAGTCCCACTTCCGCCCCTTGTGACACCCCTGTGTGTGTGTGATATTTCACGGTGCGACCGCTCCACGTTGGCAAGATGTCCTCCTCACGCCTCAGTCGGCGCTGCGTGTGCATCAAAGCCGGCCCTAATGGCGCCGCGTGCGCTGGGATTTGTATTTCCAATTAAATCGTCAAATTATGATTATCCGCTGCACCGTTGTGTTGTTGAGGCCATTTTGGAAACGGCGTGCGCTGTTTGGTCTATTTTTTTGTGTTTTTTTTTTTTTTTGGCTCCAAAGATATTGGTGCCAATGTGGCAAACCTGTGTGTATGTGTGTTTGTGTGTGTGAGTGAGTGTGTGCGCTATCCCAGAATATTAATGGACCACATGCATGCATGCAGGCTACACGCACAACACACACTCGCGCACGCACGCACGCACGCACACACTCATTATGCAGAATGTCCCAATTCAAGTTTTCAATACAAATCTTTTGAAAATAGCACATCTGCAAGCTGGAGCTTGGTTATAGAATCTATATATCTATATACTATCTATATTATAGATAGTCTATTTTCAAATGGCCGAAATATATAGGGCTGACGTGTATGTTTTGTAATAATAATCAAAATCTACAAACAAAGTAACTTAAGTATTGGAAATACTCATGCATTTGTGTCTCCTTTACTGGAATCAGCGGGGCAAATTTACCATAACCAAATTATTGGCACAGGAATGCAACATTTTGGGGGTGAACTATCCCTTTAAGTATACAGAACTTGAATAAATGAAGCTTCAGCGTTAGTTCATGCAGGACACTAGTCGTCCCGCCCACCTCTAGTCAGATGTCAGTCAGCTCTGTTGGTCATTATGTCACATGACTGCAATCAAAGCTCTCAATCAGATCACACACACACGCACGCGCGCGCGTGCGTGCACACACACACACACACACACACACACACACACACACACACACACACACACACACACACACACACACACACACACACACACAAGCACACGCACACACACACAGAGAGCGTAAACACTTAAGCATTCTCGTATGATGAGCAAACAGACAAGTATTTTGTTTGTCTCCTCTCTCATGCCAATACTCACCATGCAGGGAGACACAGTGTAGTTGTACCAATACTCACCATGCAGGGAGACACAGTGTAGTTGTACCAATACTCACCATGCAGGGAGACACCGTGTAGTTGTACCAATGCTCACCATGCAGGGAGACACTGTGTAGTTGTACCAATACTCACCATGCAGGGAGACACCGTGTAGTTGTACCAATGCTCACCATGCAGGGAGACACTGTGTAGTTGTACCAATACTCACCATGCAGGGAGACACAGTGCAGTTGTACCAATATTCACCATGCAGGGAGACACTGTGTAGTTGTACCAATACTCACCATGCAGGGAGACACAGTGTAGTTGTACCAATACTCACCATGCAGGGAGACACAGTGCAGTTGTACCAATACTCACCATGCAGGGAGACACAGTGTAGTTGTACCAATACTCACCATGCAGGGAGACACAGTGTAGTTGTACCAATACTCACCATGTAGGGAGACACAGTGTAGTTGTACCAATACTCACCATGCAGGGAGACACAGTGTAGTTGTACCAATACTCACCATGTAGGGAGACACAGTGTAGTTGTACCAATACTCACCATGCACGGAGACACAGTGTAGTTGTACCAATACTCACCATGCAGGGAGACACAGTGTAGTTGTACCAATACTCACCATGTAGGGAGACACAGTGTAGTTGTACCAATACTCAGCATGCAGGGAGACACAGTGTAGTTGTACCAATACTCAGCATGCAGGGAGACACAGTGTAGTTGTACCGGGGAAACCTTATCACTGCACATCCACCACCAGCTGCTCCAGACTTTAATTGCCTGGGAAAATCATATCAGCCTGAGACGTGATCTTTAAATCATATCAGCCCGAGACGTGATCTTTAACAGTTTTACTGCCAGATGTTATTATTTATTTATTGGGTCTTATAAGATGTATTCCTTTTTTTATTATTATTATTTTCTTTTCTCGTTAAATAGATGTACTTTGGCTATACTAGCAGTAGAGGGCAGCCTCATGCAAGAATTAATGTGAAATGGCCGCGGTCGGCTCCCATCCGTCCAGGCCACTGGATCGCTACAGAGCAATAGATCCAGCGATAATAACAAGGAAGTGATTTATTACTCCATTGATGCTAACGCCCAGTGGGTTTTTGAGAGCACTTTTACGGGAGATGTGTTAACGGTACACACCCGCGCGACCCCTCATCAGTTTACAGACATCAAAACAAGGTACAAAAGAACGAGCCAAAGAACGTACTATTGGCGGCGTACCACCGTGAAAAATGGGGCGAACAGGAACGTTCAAAGCGGTAAAAGAGTTAAATCATATCAGCCCGAGATGTGATCTTTAAGGTCTGGCCTGATAAACCCGTGTGTGTCGATCTGTTAGACAGAGACGGAGGGAAGAAGCAGGGGTGTCACACCACATTCTGGGCCCTGGGTACCAGGCTTCACTGTGGGGCCCCTGTGCTTTAACTATTGAACAATAGCAGATATACAAGCTCACAGCTGTGAGCAATCTTTCAATATTGACAATCTTTCATTATTTCAAATCCTTCTAAGGTTTTTGGAAAAACCTATGTTTCTACTGTATGTCAGTTGTGCTCAAACCTTTTCACGTGAAGGACCCCCAAAATGATATGTATTTGGCCACGGAACCCCCATCCCAAAAATATTTAGTTCCAGGGACCCCACCAGAAGCAACATTTTAGTTTAGTTGTTCGCTTATAAAATACATATTATATTCAAAGATTTGCACACATTTTCACGACTTTTAAAAAATAGCAGATCTACAAGCTCGCAGCGCGGCACTCGGTGCCGCGCTGTGAGCTTGTATATCTGCTATTTTTCAATAGCTATGAAGTATAAAATATTTGAGGCCCCTCCACCTTGGGCTCTAGTGACTCAGTCCCACTTTCCCCCCAGTCTGACGCCCCTGGAAAGAAGGCCTCTCCTACCACCGAGATAAGAGTTTCAAATACGCACGCACGCACGCACGCACGCACGCACGCACGCACGCACGCACGCACGCACGCACGCACGCACGCACGCACGCACGCACGCACGCACGCACGCACACACACACACACACACACACACACACACACACACACACACACACACACACCAGCATCCTCATTGGTTGTGAATTATTGATTTGAACATGACAGCTCAAAGACAGCTTGGAACGGCCACTGTATACAGAACGGGCCGGGTGGATGTTTTGCTCTTGCTTTGCTATGCTTGACTGCCAGAAAACGACACTATGTTCACACAAACCTCTCCGCTTCCCCGGATGTTTAGCGGCTCCTGTAACCATGTGGCCGAGACGGAGCGGAGGATCGCACACATTTAACAGATTGGGAGGGGGAGGCTATACCACCAGTGATGGAAAAAGTACTCAAATTCTTTACTTAAAGTGTTAGAGCTATACTGTGTAAGTTGCTCAACTAGTGGTCAGTAGCTCTATAGCAAACCGTGGTCTCGTCCGTGTCTTTCGGCAGTTTTTCGCTGCGGACCACCCCCGCGTCTGCCTCCACCTCGCCGAGATCTATCTTTAGAGGGGTCCCTGGTTCCTGTGCGTTCAGGCATTCCGGAGAAACTGACTCCTTCGCCGAGTAAATGCTGTTGTTATGTTGAGGCAAGCTACACGGGCGCCTACAAATATGGCCGCCGTATTGTGATAGCGACCCCACTTCAAGATGCGCTGTGATTGGCCGGCAGTGTATAACCCTCGCTGTGATTGGCCGGTAGTGTATGATGACGCAATTTTGCCGCAAAATTCTCCCCCCCTCACGGCTCATAGAAAACATATAAAGAGAAGGCTTCAGAAGCTGAAAATAACGGAATGGGTGTTCTAAAACTTTAGCGATTTAACAGTTAGGACAATTTTAAGATTTGTTTTATAAAAAAAGTTACATGGTATAACTTTAATTCACCTATTTTTTACATGAAGCTGTGTGAAATACTTGCCATTAAAATAGTGGTTACAAATGTATTAATCCATTACCAGAGTCCCGTGGTCAGAGTTCTGGTCAGTTTTAGATGAATATAAAGTAGTTCCGGTGATTTGGCAGAGGCTCATGGCCCAATCATTAAAAATAGATGAATCCACAAAACTGCAAAGTGCTTGTAGATCTGCTGTTTTCACTAGTTTAGTACATTTTATAGATGATAAATACAAAACGAACGGTTTTGGACATACAAGGTTTCCACCCGACAACGACGATATGCTATAAATATAAGGTGCTGGGAGTGAAAATAATAATTGTAGGGGTGCCTCGGATTTAAAAAATATATATTTATGGGGTGCCCTGAGACAAAACAGTTGTGGGAACCCCTGGTGTATCTGTCGCTAGGCGGATGAGAGAGTTTGTAGGGGGAGAGATGGAGGCAGAGATGGTAGAGGAGGATAAACGGAGAGGAACTCTCTCTCCTTGCAGACTGTTTGTCTGGAGTCTCTCTCTGGGGTGCTCTTCTCACTTCCAATATTTTAGCAAGGAATAAAAAGGCTGTCAGTTTTTACTAAGCTGCCTTCACACCACTGTTTAACCACCGCCCGGCACCAACGCACCCTGACAGATGACCCTGCTGAAGGGTTGTCTCCTCTCCTCTCCTCTCCTCTCCTCTCCTCTCCTCTCCTCTCCTCTCCTCTCCTCTCCTCTCCTCTCCTCTCCTCCCCTCTCCTCTCCTCTCCTCTCCTCTCCTCTCCTCTCCTCTCCTCTCCTCTCCTCTCTCCGGCCCTGGAATAATGTATACAGCCAAAGTCCAGAGTGTTACTTTAACCCTGAGAGACCTCACTTAACCCCTCAGAGAAAAAGTCAACACTGGATTTTTTTTTCTTTTTTTTTTAACTTTGGCAGCACGGTATCATTGCAACTGAATGTTGCAGTTTATTTTTACAGTCTATGGGATGGTTCCCTTGACACATCATTGTGACATCACAGGTGATATCACAGGTGACATCACTTATGTATGTAAGTCCATATACTGTATGGGTATTCCCCGGAAGATCCCTGATGTCATGGATATACATCACTGGCCAGATGGCCAAGACACGGCCCATATCTGTTGCAGGGGCGTCACACCAAATTCTGGGCCCTGGGTACAAGGATTCACTGTGGGCCCCCCATGAATGTTAACTATTGAAAAATAGCAGATATACAAGCTCACAGCGCGGCACCGAGTGCCGCACTGTGAGCTTGTAGATCTGCTATTTTTGAAAAATCGTGAAAATGTGGGTAAAAACTTATGTTTCTATGTCAGTGGTGCTCAAACGTTTTCATGTGAAGGACCCCCAAGATGATATGTATTTGGCCACAGCTAGACCCCCATCTCAAAATATTTAGTTCCAGGGACCCCTCCCCGGAAGCAAAATTTGAGTTACAAATGTTTGCTTAAAAAATACATATTAAAAGATTTGCGCAAATTTTTACGACTTTTCAAAAATAGCAGATCTACAAGCTCGCAGCGCGGCACTCGGTGCCGCGCTGTGAGCTTGTATATCTGCTATTTTTCAATAGCTAAAGTTACTATAGGGCCCCTCCACCTTGGGCCCCTAGTAACTCAGTCCCACTTTCCTACCCCTTGTGACGCCCCTGTCTGTGTTGCTGGTTCAGACGGCACAGATAGGATTCTGGTAGAGTGGTTCCCCTGACATCACAGTGACATCAGAGCATGATGTCGTATACACGTCTACACGGACGGACGGACAGACAAGCTTTGACGTTTCTCATGGTAAACTGCGACCTTCGGTCACAATAAGTGTGTAATCCAGTGGTGAACAAACGGTGCACATCATGGGAATTGGGAATCATGTTTATTACATGAGCCAAGTTATGGGAAAAAAATATTTAGCTAAATATTGACTTTGAAACCAACTGCACTGTATTTAGCCTGAAGACAAAACATGTATTCTGACTCATGTTTTAGCTTTATTTTATTTTCAGTGCACATATGCTGATTCCTTTTGCCAACACATTCTGAAACTGCTTCCAAACACTTGTTTTTTTTCCCTCTCCTGTTTCTGCCAACCTGGCAGTTCTGAACACATCTTTTCCCCCTGCTTTGTTCCATTGATCAAGCTTTAAAAAACGGAAACAAACAAACATGTATTCTTCTGTGCTTTAATCATCATTGTCTGTTCATTTCAGTGACTTGATTCCTTTCTTATCACTCGGCAGTAAAAACAATTAACTGTCAAGTTAATTACCATTAACAGATGTTACATTGAGTTGGCTTGTGACAAGCACGGTTCAGTCATATTGGGTCATTGCTGAACAGATTTATGCATCACTGGTCTAATCCCCCCTCCCCCCTTGTAATAGTCAATTTTAACTCAACTTTTACAAATATAAATTAAATTACTGCTACCACAGTCCACGTTCTCCACAACCCACACATTTTGTATTATGTTATTGTATAGTATAGTATGTATAGTAGTAGTACATTGAGGTGCATGTATATAATCGGGGGATATCTTTAGAAATAGTGTCAAATCCTGGAATAAATTCCTTACCAAAAAAAATCTTCACCAATGTGTTTGTAAAGGTGTCTAGTAACACATCTCACAAAGACTGAAATTCAGTTTCCCTAGGAAAATCTTTGACAGCTAGGGTAATTCTGGGTCTCATTCACTCACTATACACTATACTATAGGGGAAAAAATCACTCCCAAAAAATATGCTTTAAGTGGGATGTGAGGTGTCTAACTAGGTGTTTTTAATTATTCCAAATCCATTGCAAGCCTTTGTTTTGCACCAAAAACATTCCTTGGGCTAGAAATGGACCCCCAAACCACTGTGAAAAGTGATGACTCATCACTAAACCATCATTTTATGGGCTGTTTTTAACCCAATGAATGTTTTTTGTGCAAAGCAAATGCTTGCAATGGATTCAGAATAATTAAAAACACCTAGTTAGATCCCTCACATCCCACTTAAAGCATATTTTTTGGGAGTGATTTTTTCCCTTATAGTATAGTGTATAGTGAGTGAATGAGACCCAGAATTACCCTAGCTGTCAAAGATGTTCCTAGGGAAACTGAATTTCAGTCTTTGTTAGATATGACACCTTTACAAACACATTGGTGAAGAAATGTTTTGGTAAGGAATTTATTCCAGGACTTTTTAACGCTTCCAGTGCCAGCCCCTAGAGGGCACCAAAGAATGCCAGACTTTCTCCTATATAAAGATTTGGAGGACCCCCTGTAGTAACTCTGACGACCCCCTAGGGGTCCCGGACCCCCTGTTGAAGACCCTTGGTTTAAAGTGGTTTAAAATGGTTAAGATACTCTTCAGATAATTGCTCAACACATCCCAACGAAAGTGACTTAATCAAGCGGGATATTTTTTTTTCTTCTTCTTCTTCCGAACGCGCGAGTGACTCTGAAACGAGAGGCTGAAGACGCAAGGAAACAGCTTGGTATCTTTCATCATCATAATCCCCCCCCCCCCCCCCCCCTCCCCCTCCCCCCCTCGCAACACGAGTCAGATTGTAATTTCTGACAAGTATGGATCGTGTAACAGCAGATGGCTAATCCTCAACCTACAGGCGTGCAAGCGTATCGCCCCCTTTAACCCTCAAACACCGGGAACGCGCCCGCGTCGCGTTAGGATTTTAACCACTTGAACCATTATTTTGTGCTTTAACTATTGAAAAATAGCAGATATACAAGCTCGTAGATATTTTTGAAAAATCATGATTTTTTTTTCTTTGAATATATATATTTAAAAGCGAACATTTGTTACTCAAATCTCTGCTTCTGGGGTGGTGGTCCCTGGAACAACATATTTTGAGACGGGGGTCCGCAGCCAAATACCTGTAATTCTGGGGGTCCTTGACATGAAAAAGTTTGAGAACCGCTGATTTGGTGGAAGGATTTAGAAGTCGGGTCAAAGATCGGGTCAAAGATATTCAAAGATTTGCACACATTTTCAATAATTTTCAAAAATAGCAGATCTACAAGCTCGCGAGCTTGTATATCTGCAATGGTTAAAGCATAAAATAATGGTTTAAGTGGTTATAATCTAACGCGATGTGGGTGCGTTTCAGGGCTTTGAGGGTTAATTAGATTTATTTTGCTGCTTTCACGGAGCTCGTCTTTATTTACCATTAGCATTTGGTGCTCCGGTGGAAGCATTAAAAACCTCTCTCTGCTCTGGAATACATAGTGTGTGTGTGTGTGTGTGTGGGGGGGGGGGTATCCTGCTGATTTCCATGGAGGCCAATGAACAGAGGGGGTGGGGGGTGGGTGGGGGGTGGGGGGTGATGAAGAGGATGATATATGGGGGCCGTCGCTATCTGGTATCTCTCAAAGCCCCCCCCCCCCATATATATATATATATATATATATACACTGTGCAAATAAAGACCTGGAAATATAGCTTATTTCTACTGTGTATGTACATTATATTAGTGCTACATCATGATCACTTTAAAGCATTATAGTGTTATATAATACAGAATCATTCTATTGCAACATTCTGATTGGTCGGACCGTTCCCTGCCTGTTACCTGACTGGCCCGATGCCCCCAGAACAATATGAACATTTCATATCACGATTATTGTGACAAAAGAAAACGTGATTTACGATATTATCGCGATAATCGAAATCCATTATCCTGGGGCTGAACGCTTTGCCAAAAGAATAGCAGATCTACAAGCTCGCAAAGTTTCATTCCTAAGACAAAACATGTGATAACAATAAATGTACCCCCATTCGTTCCGGATGGGGACCCGTTTCGAAACGGGTCCCCATTCGGAATCAATGGGGGTAAATTTACTCTAATCAAATTTTTGTCTTAAAACAAATATTATTGAACTCTACTCTCCATGGCATGAGTAATCAATAGAAAAAAAGTCATTTTGGGGTGAACTACTCCTTTAATACGTCTTAGAAAATGTTGACGGTCTCATAAGGCAAACGGTGAAACCGCATGTCACGTGACATGTGACTGTGCATACGCATGTGAACGTGTTTACGGAAGCAGCAGAGATAATGGCAACAAACCAGGTCTCTAAAAGAAATGCCACAGCTGTAACCAAATACAGAGGCGAGGCTTAGCTTGTAGCGGATCTACAAGCTCAGAACGCGTTGCACGGTCGACGAGCCACAAGCTTGTAAATCTTTTATTTTCGGCACACTACGCAGTCTACACGAACGAGCTAACGGCTTCGTTCCAGCCAGCGTCGCTAGTAGCCGTCAGGGGAACAACGAAAAGTTCACTGCAGACCCTGTTGGAAAAGTGCTGTTGTTTTTTTCTCCCTATAATGATATGGTCGCTTCTTTGAACACACAACACGCTGAAACAGCTTTCATTTTTCCCTTTAGCAATAGCAACCTGTCTAAATGGTACATTTGTCAAATGCTGGCTGGCTGGAAATGTAACATTGCTTTGTTTTAATGGGTCGGCAACTCGGCATTAAATAATATTGAAATGGAGATTTGCGATCATTTGTAGTGTGTGAATTGAGGAAACAAAGGAGCCATCTGGTGGCGAAAGACTAATAGCAGTCTGTGATTGCATCAATATAACAGCCAGTCATATAAGACGTTAAAAAATGTATAAACTCTAAACTCTAAACTTATAAACTTTATAAACTCTGAACTGAACTGAACAGGTGATGAAGCCGAATTAATGCGCGGGGGGTGGGGGGGTGGGGGGGGGGGGGGGGTTGTTTAAAGCCACAGAGCGATGATTCCCTTTAGTTCCCTTCACCAGGGAGGCCCAACCCACCAGGGAGCAATCAGAGCCAGCGTTCGCTCGTTTACTCTGCCTTAACGAAGCAGCGGAACACGTTGCCCCCCCCCCCCCACACACACAGTAAACGGTAACTGGGAAAAATGTTTTTAAGAGAGATCACCAAGGGACCCGCGGGGCGTTTCAGTTTACAGAGAGTAAAAAATAAGGGGGGAAAAAAACCACTGCTTGAACACACGACACCAAATACAAATAAATTACCGCAAATATTAGTTCATGAAATAAACTGCTACGTTTTGTGAATGAATCACGGTACGTTCACGCAGTTCATATTGTACAGATTATGCATGGCGTAAAAATGAACACTGTTTATCTGTTGTTTTCAAATCTGGTTTTGTACAAAGAGCAGCAGACAGTGTCAGATGTGATTGATACTGTTAAGGTCCGTACATACCGCCGGCGAATAGCGAATTAGCGTATAATTCGCCTTTTGTTTAAAACCTTATAAAGTCAATGGAAGCATCCACAACCAAACGCGAATTTTAAAAAAGCGAAAAGGCGTTTTTTATTCGCCCTTGTGTCGAATTTAGCGAACATTCGCTGGTGAACTCCTCTCTCTCTCTATTAAATCAAGCTCACTCTATCCTACTTAAAGAGAGAGAGAGAGAGCAAGGTCGAGGGACCTTGCCTTTTGCATTGCTTTTCCGTGTCTCTCGTTGGTGTGGCTGCTTGGAAAAAGTACTCGAATTTCTACTGGTAAAACTGTAAAAGCATGGTTTATGTATGTTTTATTGTTAATTTAGCCTATATCTGCAAAAAGACTAATGTTTTAAAATAAATCGCTGGGTATTAAATACAATAGGATCCGAAATGTAGTGGAATAGAAGGAAAGTACTGGGAATTGGACTCAAGTACAAATACCTAAAAGGACAGGCTACTCAAGTAAATGTACTTCTAGTTACTTTACACCATGCTGCTGCGAGCTGCCTGTCTGCGGGGGAACAGAGCGGAGGGGGAACGGTGAACGCGTGTTGTCTCTTCTGTGATGTGATGGGTTGTGTGCGCCGGTGAAGACTTCTATTCTTCTTTTTCTTTTTATAGGCTAACAACCACGGCCAGGTCATCATCACTTGAGGATGTAGTTTCCATTGTTTTATTTGTTTCCCCGTCCGTTCTCCTCTCTCCTCTCTCTCCTTTCTTCTCCTTTCTCCTCCTGTGGCTACAGGCAGATATCACCCCCTTTTATTTAGGCGAATTAAGCGAATATTATACGCATATTCAAGTTGCTTTTTGGTGTGTATGGAAAAAGGCGAATCGCGAATTCTTCGCCTTTTTGGTTCGCTTATTCACGTCGCTTTCGCTAATTCGCCGGTCTGGACAGAGCTTTACTATATTATTTTTTAGACAAGGACTTGTTCAGAGTTATGTGGTTATATTTAGCCTAAAAGACTCAGCCCAAAAGACTAAGACTAAAATGTTTTGATATTTAGTCAACTTAGACTAGACTAGACTAAAACAATCTCAAAAGACTAAGACAGGACTAAGACCAAATGCTGTGTTATTCAAAAGACTAAGACTAAGACTAAATCAAAATGTGCTGAAAAAAATAACACTGGTGCATTCTCTCTCTCTCTCTCTCTCTCTCTCTCTCTCTCTCTCTCTCTCAAACAAACAAACACATATACATCTTAACACCACCCCAAACACATTGTTAAGCATGGTGTGAACCTCTCTATGTACCATGCATTGTGCACCAACAAACACGCACCATTCCGAGCCGCCGACGCATTCCAGTGGCTAATTGACGGCAGCGTAGGAGAGATGGCCAATGGCTGGAGGATAGCTTTAATTACACACCACCATCCCCATGGTGACACCAGGCAGAGGAGGGTCCACCGAAGTGAGCGGTGCAAACATACTTCTAGATCTCTTCATATTGAGGGAGTTTGATATCTTGTGAGAGAAGAAATGGTGGATGAGGTACAATGTGCGGTATCCTCCTTGTCAAGCTCGACGTTGGTCATTTGGACCTATACATGGAGAAATGGAGCGAACCTGTTTGGCCTAAACATGGAGATGTGGTACAGAATGACTCATATATGGGCATAAAAAGTATGTCATGTGACATCACTTCCTGTACAGACAGTCAGACAGACAGCCATTGCGGCTACTGTCTATGACGGTAGTCCCATATGACATGATGGACTGGACTATCTCCATATATAGTGTTCTCCACATCTCCATGTTTAGGCCCTATCGCTCACACCCTAGGTGGGGTTGGCGATAGGGCCTTTCTGTGTGGAGTTTGCATGTTCTCCTCGTGTCTCCTAGGGTTGATACCCTCACAAAAACATGAACAAACTCCCCCCAGAATGATAACAACTAGAATCGTCAGAGAAACGTTGTGGTTGGCCAGATAGTCAATAATTGGCGCGACCTCGCCCTTGCATGTCACCCCGAGGTCGCATTCCACCCTCAGGTGTCTTACTAGTATCTTGTGGCTCAGAAAAATACTTAGTTTCCATACAATCAATTATTTGCATTGCAAAACGATTAGATACCGATTATCTGGATTATCTTGTAAAACATCACCGATACGATACAAAGCCAACGCGGTACGATACATGCTTTTGCATATCGATACAGTTATTGATCATTGCAAATTAAAATCAATGTTTCGACTCAGTCACCATATCGTTACACCCCTCAGTAGATGACATTCTCATCTGACTCTCTCTGTTGAGATGATGTTTACCCTTCAGTAAACAATTATCCTCAGCTCCCTCTCTGTCACGCATCGCACCGACGCTCGCTCCTTCCACGCTGACAAGACGGGGAGGGGAATCATTATGGTTCAGGCTGTGTACTACTAGTGTAGTTCTAGGCTTCATGGACATATACATATATACTGTATATGCATGCATGTGGGCCTGCGCTGGTTGCTTCTGCAACATTACGTGCACTGCTCTGACTAGTAATAACTAGGACTCTGGTGGCCTATTTACTGCTGGGAGAGAAAAGCCGGGGAGATGCGACAAGCATTCCGTGACTGCTTAATCACACAAAGTCATGTTTCGTATCACAAAGCATTGTGATGGGATCTGGGGGCGCACGGCACGGCACGCCTTGGCCCTGTTTTCTTTTTTTCCATGAGCTGAGCTTGCTGCTACCCCGACCCCCCTTCCCCAGTGGCGTCAGTTCAGAAAAAGCTAAGGTATGGCAGCGCGCGTGCAAGACACCAGTCATGTTGCCATACCTTAGCAACAGGCATGATACATTTATTTTAAGAAGTACATTATATTTTTACCCCCCGTTTCTACGGTTTCTTGGGCTGGATATGGCAGCCTGGAACGGTTGTTCAAGTGCAGCTAAACTTGGCATGTTAGTAAACGTGCCACAATTAACAATAATGCATTGCACCTGTGCAGCTGACCTGCGGAACCTGGGAATATAACAAATATTGACCATGTTGTTAAATGTTGCATTTGTAGTTATTTTACTGTAATTTAACAACATAATAACCAGCACAAATAGACAAAGAGACATTCATGGATTTATATTTAAAACTAACTTTTAAATTTTGCCCCTGGACCCAGGGTATGGCAGGCGCATACCCCTGCCATACCCAATTGACGCCCTTCCCATTCACCGTGTCCTCCGAGGAGATTAGAAGTGGGGAAAAGGGGGAGACAGGGCGGGGGGGGGGGGGGGGGGGGGGGGGAAGAAAAAAGGAAGAGAGAGAAAAAGAGAACAGAAACAGGCCGCGGCTACGAGGGCACTAATCCAGTAAGTTAGTTGATCTGCAGATCCTAATCCGTCCTGCCAGTCAAAACCTGTGAAATTCATTGCTGCCAAATTAATGTGCTTATGTTGTACTACACCCAGGGGCGTCACACCACATTCTGGGCCCTGGGTGCAAGGATTCACTGCGGGCCCCCCTCCCCATGAATGTTCTTCATAGGGGATTTAGACTGGGAACGCATTATTATGCTTTATTTTGTGCTTTATATTGAAAAATAGCAGATACAAGCTCACAGCGCGGCACCGCTTGCATATTCATGTTATTTCTCAATAGCTAAAGTATAAAATAATGTAGGCCCCTTCACCTTGGGCCCTGGTAACTCAGTCCCACTTTTCCGCCCTTGTGACGCCCCTGACTACACCCCCCTCCCCCCCAAATATAATTCAAATAATCAGGGGGGGTGGGGGGGGTGGGGGGAGATGCAAGCCCTTGGCTGCATGTCTGTTTCTTCTTCTCCTCTCTTAGATTAGGATCAGAGGAAGAGGCGACAGCCAGGCTGCTGCTTTGCCACCATCTCTGCCACAAAATGTGATGAATTTCCAAATTCTTCTTAACCATAAAATGGAATCTATCGGGTCTCCATCGGCCCATTTCACTCCACACACTGAACCTCTGAGTCCTCATCTTCTGAGTCCTCCTGCTCTCTTGCACTGGGTTAGAAATGGTTTGGAGATTATCTCTGGAGAGATTCTCTCCATGGGGAAAAAAATAGAAAGATGACTCTCACTTTGCTTAACACACGGCCACAGGTATTACTATTGTACTAGTTTACCCTCTAGTACCGCTAATCCATAATGCGAGGACAAGAAAGTATATAATTTCATAGACAGGCCTATGCACATTTACAAATGAATCCATACTTCACATTTACAGTACAATTGAATTCAATGTTCTAACTGAATTGGGTCCATGGCCCTATAGGGTGTGCCAAATGTAGTTCTAAGAGCAGCCATTTCTTGGGTAAACACAGCCTTACACAGGCGTTCTGATTAGACTATAGCATTAGTTCTATGCAATCAAACAATTGAAACACCTGTGTTTTGACCCAAGAAATGGCCGCTAAGGACTACAATGACGTAGCCGCTGGAGCACACTATACTATCAACTCTCGAATTCTTTGTGTGGAGAGACAACTCCAGTGTACGACCCTTCTTGGGCATGTGTTTGTTTGTTATACGGCACATCTAATGTCAAGCTTTAATGGGTTATGATATCGCACCATAATGCACAGCTTGTTTGAATGCTTGATTCTGATTGGTCAAGCGCTGAAATCAGCAGTGAATTATGGGTGAATAATGACTAGGGATGGGTATCGTTCACCTTTGAATCGATACAATACCTTTTTCGAAACCTGGGAATCGATACGATACCCTTTTCGATACCATTTTCGATACTTTTTATTTAAGTTTAACTTCAACACGGAAAGAGTGGTGGCTCGCTGCTGCGGTAGAGCAGAGGTGATGATGTGATGATGATGATCACACAGTCTGGTGGAGCGGAGAGTATAGACGTTGGATAATCATCATAATAATAAACATTATAGGCTATTGTCGGCTATTTTCCACAGTAACAAGTGTAGCCTAGTAAAGCAGTCATTAAACTCTCAGTAGCCCAACTGTTACAGATGCGACCGGCCAGGGCATGCGTTCCAGAGTATCGAAAAGAGGTATCGTTCGTTTTTACGTGAACCGATATCCGATAGTATCGATGTCATGCGATCGATACCATTAAAAGTATCGCAGACGATACCCATCCCTAATAATGAGCGCTCTGCTCTGTAATGCACCGCTGCCTCATCAAAAGGCTCAGAGCAGCTGCTGCACTCAGGCTGCACCGCATGGATTTAGTAATTGCGACCGTAGGTCGCAATTACTATCAAACCCTGTACAAAGTGTAAGTCAGTCCGTCAGTCTGTCTGTCAGTCTGTCTGTCACACCTCACACGTCACACTCTTGCCCTGCTCATATCTCCGCAACCGTTGCCCCGATCCATGCCAAATTTTGCACACACGTTCCTTACCTGCCAAACTACAACCTCCGAGGACCCCCGGAGCTCCAGGGACCCCCAGGTCCCTGGGGACCCCCAGATGTAAAAAATGACCAAATGTGCTAAACTGACCAAATGACCACCACAACGGGGCTGCTCACGGGGAATTCCCGGGACCACCCACTCCTGGTGCTCCAGAACGGATGCAAAAGTGGTGGCGCCCCCAGTGGAGGACCCCCTACACTGCAGCTCACATAAAATGCCGTAACTCCGGCTAGGAGCGACCGGGACAGCCGGGGCCGGTACCTATTCGTCCGCCTTGCCGGCACGGAGACCCCACCCCTCATTTCTCACATGGCCCTCTTCTAGCGCCACCATGAGGCCGATTCTTGCAAAACACATTTTTGGACACTGCTCCTACAATTTTTGCCCTAAAATCACACAAATCGGTACACAGTATGTCTACACTCATCCCATCAACATGAATCTCTCCCATATAGCGCCACCTCCAGGCCGAATTTTAAAAACACATTTTTGGACACTGCTCCTACAGATTTTGCCCTAAAATCACGAAAATCACTGCACAGTATGTCTACACTCATGTCATCAACATGGATCAGGAAGATTTTGGCAAAACACATTTTTGCCCTATTTGTGGAGATAAGTGACCTACGGTCGCTTATCTCCCGATTAGGGAGTCTTACTGGTGTATCCAACATGTGACATGGCAGCCATGTAAACAAACACACACAGCTACATTTACAACTAAACGTTGCTCTCAAGAATGTTTTAGAAAACATTTGAAGTGAGAAATAGACGATGCAGTGACCAAATATGGATTCTATTCGATTAACACTTCCTTGTTTGTGTCAAGTAGTAGTAGTTTTTTTTTTAGTATTTCTGCTTGTGTTTGACATGATGTAGAGATACTTGCTGCACAAACTAGCATTGACTGTTATGGTCACTTTGATTTGGGCACTGTTTTATATTGATAGTTTTGCTTTAGGACACGTTATGTATATATATTATTCATTCCCTTTCTTGTTGTACCTTGCTCTTACTGTACTTACTGTACTCTGTTCTTTTTTTTTTCTTTTTATCTTTTTCATACTTCTCTTTAACTTTGTAAATGTGTTTTCTGGACTATAAGCTACACAAGCAGACACACTGAGCAGTGTGTTCTGGACTATAAGCTACACAAGCAGACACACTGAGCAGTGTTTTCTGGACTATAAGCTACACAAGCAGACACACTGAGCAGTGTGTTCTGGACTATAAGCTACACAAGCAGCCACACTGAGCAGTGTTTTCTGGACTATAAGCTACACAAGCAGACACACTGAGCAGTGTTTTCTGGACTATAAGCTACACAAGCAGACACACTGAGCAGTGTTTTCTGGACTATAAGCTACACAAGCAGACACACTGAGCAGTGTTTTCTGGACTATAAGCTACACAAGCAGCCACACTGAGCAGTGTTTTCTGGACTATAAGCTACACAAGCAGACACACTGAGCAGTGTTTTCTGGACTATAAGCTACACAAGCAGACACACTGAGCAGTGTGTTCTGGACTATAAGCTACACAAGCAGCCACACTGAGCAGTGTTTTCTGGACTATAAGCTACACAAGCAGCCACACTGAGCAGTGTTTTCTGGACTATAAGCTACACAAGCAGACACACTGAGCAGTGTTTTCTGGACTATTAGCTACACAAGCAGACACACTGAGCAGTGTTTTCTGGACTATAAGCTACACAAGCAGACACACTGAGCAGTGTTTTCTGGACTATTAGCAGTGTTTTCTGGACTATTAGCAGTGTTTTCTGGACTATAAGCAGTGTTTTCTGGACTATTAGCAGTGTTTTCTGGACTATAAGCTACACAAGCAGACACACTGAGCAGTGTTTTCTGGACTATAAGCTACACAAGCAGACACACTGAGCAGTGTTTTCTGGACTATAAGCTACACAAGCAGACACACTGAGCAGTGTTTTCTGGACTATAAGCTACACAAGCAGACACACTGAGCAGTGTTTTCTGGACTATTAGCAGTGTTTTCTGGACTATTAGCTACACACGCAGCATCAGGCAGAGGAGGAGGAGACTGTTGTCATGGCAACACAGAGAGGGGAGGGGCTTCAGTCAACACAGAGAGGGGAGGGGCGATGTTGCGCGGCTCAGCTCTTCTTACAGGCTGCGTACGTAAAGACCCGCCCCCACCTACTTCTGATTGGCCTAGCAACTTCCCTATGTGTGACGCACGTGGAAGCAATGCACACGTGATTCCCTTGGTCCCTCGATGCACATGCATCAGAGTCCAAGGAGGCGTCTACCTTTCTATGTCTATGGTTGCCACGTCCCAGAATGTACCGTTTCACAAGTTGTACCCAACATAGCAGAGCCAACATAGGTAGCATAGCCAATCTGCAAGCTCACAGATGTACAGTGAGCTTGTAGATCGTCTCTTTTCAGTGACACACAACTATAAGTACAACTTGGGGCGGCAGTGGCTCAGGGGTAGAGTGGCCGCTCGGCAACCGGAAGGTTCCCAGTTCGATCCTAGGCTCCCCCAGAGTTAGTGTCAAAGAGTCCTTGAGCAAGACTCTGAGCCCCTAATTGCTCCCGGTGAGCAGGTTGGTGCCTTGCATGGCAAGGTGTGCGTTTGTGCGTGCCATGCATGCGTGTATGCGTGTGTGTGTGCGTGCATGCGTGTGTGCGTGCATGCGTGCGTGTGTGTGTGTGCATGCGTGTGTGCGTGCATGCGTGTGTGCGTGCATGCGTGTGTACCGGTGCCCGGTCGGGCTGGTTTTCCATATGCCTAATAGAACGGTAAAAAGCGTGTCTGCGGTGCGGCGAGTGTTGCTTGTTTGCGTGTGTGTCTGTAGCGGGGTGTTGTTGTGTAGCGTGCAAGGGGACGTAGCTGTAGGGTGGAGGAGGTGTGTTGTGTAGCGTGGTGGGGACGTAGCTGTAGGTGGAGGTGGTGTGTTGTGTAGCGTGGTGGGGACGTAGCTGTAGGGTGGAGGTGGTGTGTTGTGTAGCGTGCAGGGGGACGTAGCTGTAGGGTGGAGGAGGTGTGTTGTGTAGCGTGGTGGGGACGTAGCTGTAGGGTGGAGGTGGTGTGTTGTGTAGCGTGCAGGGGGACGTAGCCTGCAGGTGGAGGAGGCTGCAGGTGGTGCTGTTGGTGGTGCTGCAGGGATGCCTGCAGGGCCTCTCAGTGTAATTGAAAAATGTGACCTGGAAAATGTTTGCCCAGCGGAGCATGAAAGTTACCTCCACAGTGTGGGGGGGGGGGGGGGGGGGGTCACCTGGCCAGGGGCGTCGCACCACATTCTGCTGGGCCCTGGGTGCAAGGATTCACCCCCATGAATGTTCTTCATAGGGGGAGGGGGGTTTAACCCATTTAGACTGGGAAACGCATTATTTGTGCTTTAACTATTGAAAAATAGCAGATATACAAGCTCACAGCGAGCTTGTACATCTGCTATTTTTGAAAAATCGTGAAAATGTGTGCATTTAAAAAAAAACCTAGATGTCAGTGGTGCTCAAACCTTTTCATGTGAAGGACCCCCAAAATGATGTGTCTGGCCACAGACCCCCATCTCAAAATATTTAGTTCCAGGGACCCCCCCGAAGCAAAACTTTTGTTACAAATGTTCGCTTCAAAAAATACATTATATTCAAAGATTTGCACACATTTTCACAACTTTTCAAAAATAGCAGATCTACAACTCGCACTGTGAGCTTGTATATCTGCTATTTTTCAACAGCTAAAGTATAAAATGATTAAGGGCCCTCCATCTTGGGCCCTAGTGTGTCACAGTTCGCTCCTCGCGGACCTTTGTGGCCGCGTGGAGCCTTGCCATGCAGACGCTTTTTTCAGTCTGATCATACACTGTTTTGTACATGCAAAGAGTCCGCTCCTCGCAGTCCCTTGGAGCCATGCCACTTAATCAGTTTTCTGTCCCTTCTTACCCTGGACACTCAATGTTCTACTGTCACTTTAAGACTTTGTGGACAGAAAGCTTTGGCTTCTCTGTAGAAGCTCGCTCTCGGTTTCTATTGTCAAGACTGAAGCCTAAGTATTGTTTTTGAGCTTCATGCCACACTTACGCTTACACTTACATACACACTCAATGTACTTATTGTACTACTGCCGCTTTAAGACTTTGTGGACAGAAGGTGTTGGCTTCTCTGTAGAAGCTTCATGGACTCTAGACTGAAGCAGCTACTTTCACACTCTCTGTACTTTATAAGACTGCAAGCTTTGGCTACACTTTAATGACGTGTTTCCAAGCTCTCTTGTCTAACAGTGAAGTGTCCTTGATATTGAGCTTCTAATTACACTGGACTTTCTTTCACTATTTCTTGTCAGTCTGGACATTATTAGTTTTTGAACATTGAGGCTTTGCCCTTGTATTTTGAGTTTGGGACTTTAGGCCTTGTTGCCTTTCTGTATTGTGGTCTTGTATTTTGGTTTCACTGTTGTGCTTTTGGTTCTGCCTTTATTTTGTAGTTTGGTACCCAGTGTTTCCTGTCTGCCCCTGTAGTTGTTTTCCCTGCCTTGTCTCACCTCACCTTGATGAGTTATGTTCTCCTCCTGTGTCCTGTTGTCTCACCTCACCTTGATGAGTCATGCTCTCCTCCTATGTCCTGTTGTCTCACCTCACCTTGATGAGTTATGTTCTCCTCCTGTGTCCTGTTGTCTCACCTCACCTTGATGAGTTATGTTCTCCTCCTGTGTCCTGTTGTCTCACCTCACCTTGATGAGTCATGTTCTCCTCCTATGTCCTGTTGTCTCACCTCACCTTGATTAGTCATGTTCTCCTCCTATGTCCTGTTGTCTCACCTCACCTTGATGAGTCATGTTCTCCTCCTGTGTCCTGTTGTCTCACCTCACCTTGATTAGTTATGTTCTCCTCCTATGTCCTGTTGTCTCACCTCACCTTGATGAGTTATGTTCTCCTCCTATGTCCTGTTGTCTCACCTGCACCTTGATTAGTTATGTTCTCCTCCTATGTCCTGTTGTCTCACCTCACCTTGATTAGTTATGTTCTCCTCCTGTGTCCTGTTGTCTCACCTCACCTTGATTAGTTATGTTCTCCTCCTATGTCCTGTTGTCTCACCTCACCTTGATTAGTTATGTTCTCCTCCTGTGTCCTGTTGTCTCACCTCACCTTGATTAGTCATGTTCTCCTCCTATGTCCTGTTGTCTCACCTCACCTTGATGAGTCATGTTCTCCTCCTATGTCCTGTTGTCTCACCTCACCTTGATGAGTTATGTTCTCCTCCTATGTCCTGTTGTCTCACCTCACCTTGATTAGTTATGTTCTCCTCCTATGTCCTGTTGTCTCACCTCACCTTGATTAGTTATGTTCTCCTCCTATGTCCTGTTGTCTCACCTCACCTTGATTAGTTATGTTCTCCTCCTATGTCCTGTTGTCTCACCTCACCTTGATTAGTTATGTTCTCCTCCTATGTCCTGTTGTCTCACCTCACCTTGATTAGTTATGTTTCCTCCCTATGTACTGTTGTCTCACCTCACCTTGATTAGTTATGTTCTCCTCCTATGTCCTGTTGTCTCACCTCACCTTGATTAGTCATGTTCTCCTCCTATGTCCTGTTGTCTCACCTCACCTTGATTAGTTATGTTCTCCTTCTATGTCCTGTTGTCTCACCTCACCTTGATTATTTATGTTCTCCTCCTATGTCCTGTTGTCTCACCTCACCTTGATTAGTTATGTTCTCCTCCTATGTCCTGTTGTCTCACCTCACCTTGATTAGTTATGTTCTCCTCCTATGTCCTGTTGTCTCACCTCACCTTGATTAGTCATGTTCTCCTCCTATGTCCTGTTGTCTCACCTCACCTTGATTAGTCATGTTCTCCTCCTATGTCCTGTTGTCTCACCTCACCTTGATGAGTCATGTTCTCCTCCTGTGTCTTGTTGTCTCACCTCACCTTGATGAGTCATGTTCTCCTCCTGTGTCTTGTTGTCTCACCTCACCTTGATGAGTCATGTTCTCCTCCTGTGTCTTGTTGTCTCACCTCACCTTGATGAGTCATGTTCTCCTCCTGTGTCCTGTTGTCTCACCTCACCTTGATTAGTTATGTTCTCCTCCTATATCCTGTCTTGTCTCACCTCACCTTGATGAGTCATGTTCTCCTCCTATGTCCTGTTGTCTCACCTCACCTTGATTAGTCATGTTCTCCTCCTGTGTCTTGTTGTGCCCCAGCCAATCCCTGAGTTGATTGTATGTGTGTTTTCACCTTTGTCTAGTTAGTCTTGTGTATTTATACTCCCCTGTCTGTTCAGTTCTTTGTCAGATCATTGTTGTATGTCACCAGTGTTCAGTTGTTCCTGATTCCTGTGA
>NW_027665072.1:0-18516 GCF_963921795.1 Nannobrachium achirus
GGGTGTGTGTGTGTGTGCGTGCGTGTGTGCGTGCGGTGCGTGCGTGGCGTGGCGTGCGTCGTGGCGTGCGTGCGTGCGTGTGGCAGCCAGGTAATGTGCACGTGCAGCTATTGGAGATTAAAGTTTAATTAGTGAGAGAAGAGTCATTTGGGTCTTAGTTGAGTGGTGGCAGGCGGCGCTCCGTTGCATTAATGTGTGTGTGTGTGTGTGTGTGTGTGTGTGTGTGTGTGTTTGAGTGTGTGAGTGTGAGAGAGAGAGAGAGAGAGAGATGAGAAACCAATTCCTCTTTTCATCAACACAGAACAAAGGACAACATCCCTCCTCTCTCTCTCTCTCTCTCTCTCTCTCTCTCTCTCTCTCTCTCTCTTTTGGCAGAGTTCCACAGCCATATTCACACTCCCTGGTCCCTGGCACACGCACACGCACACGCACACACACACACCACACACGACACACACACACACACACACACACACACACACACACACACACACACACACACACACGCACACACACACACACACACACACACACACACACACACACACACACACACACACACACACACACACGCACACACACTGCAGTGAGACCGCAGACAGTGAAGAAAGCCAGAGAGGAACAGATACACTGCAAAAAAACTACTCTAAATATAAGAAAAAAAATATGTTTTTGAGTATAAATCAACTAAAAACAAGTAAGATTATCTGCCAGTGGGGTAAGAAAATTTTTCCCGGTAAGATTTCTTGAAATAAGAAAATATATCAAGGCTTTAGGGAAGTCAGGGATTCTTAAAATAAGTTCATTAAACCCCATTCCAAGTAATTAATTAAGTCATATAAACTCAGAATTAGTTGGCAAACCTCTTCAAATAGGTTTTTCAGACTCATTCCAAGCAATATATTCAAGTCAAATAGACTCATAACTACCCGTTTAAGTCATAGAAACTCAAAATTAGTTGGCAAACTTCTTCAAATAAGATTTTCAGACTCATTCCAAGCACTAAATGTAAGTTAAATAAACTCGTAACTAGTCATTTAAGTCATAGAAACTCAAAATTAGTTGGCAAACCTCTTCAAATAAGTTGTTCAGACTCATTCCAAGCACTATATTTAAGTCAAAAAGACTGATAACTAGCCATTAAAGGTCTTGAAATCGGTGGTAAAATCCCCTTTCAAGCACAATACCAAGTCAAAGAGACTAATAACTAGCCATTAAAGGAGTAGTTCACCTCAAAATGAATTTTCTATTCGGGTCCCCATCCGGAATCAATGGGGTAAATTTACAATAATCGGATTTTGTCTTAGGAATGCAACAAATACAAACAAATATATTCTTGAACTCAAGTCTCCATGGCGTGAGTAAACAAAAGAAGAAAAGTCATTTTGGGGGTGAACTACTCCTTTAAAGGTCTTGAAATTTAAGTGTTAATCCCTTTCCAAAATACCCCAAAGCTACTCAAATAAGCGGTAAAAAGCAAATCCTGAAATGTAGTAAATAAATGAAGGCATAATGAATGTTCTCAAAATTTATTATAAAACAATTAAGTGTGAGAGTGTTACAGTAAATTGTTTACAGTAGTACATTTTTGAGTAAACACTGAGTGAATAGATTTACTAAGCACTTTTATTTCTGTCTCAGTTGAATTTACTATAGGGATAATCAAGGCACCCTGTTTCCTTCCAGCTCACCACGACCAAAGAAGCTGGGTATGTGTTTACTTTTCAGTAAACACATACTAAGCACTTATTTTTGTTGAATTTGCCATAGTCAGGGCACTCCCAGCACTTGACAATAAAGAGACCCAAACCAAACCAGAGATCAGTGTCACAATGTCTTTCTGTCCATCCGCCATGCATGCTGACACTACACCACCACAAGAGCCAGATGCTGAAACATGCCAGAAGTTGGAGATGACTGACGTCATTAAGACACCATGTACAGTGCAGCCACATCCAGCCTGAATCAGATCTGGGCCACATCCAGACTGGAATCCGATCGGTTTTAATGGTCACGTGTTGTTAATACAGATGAGATTCCAATCTGGATGTGGCCCAGATCTGATTCAGGCTGGATTTAAATTGGCTGACAACTGAATTTGCCAGAGTCAGGGCACTCCAAGCACTTGACAATAAAGTGCTCTTTACATTGTCATTACAGTATTACAGTGCTTACAGAGCAATTCAATTTTTAAACTTTGAATGGCTGCCAAGTCACTGAAGTCAGCCCGCATTTGGAGATGGCTGACGACCGACACTAAACAGTGCCCACATCAGATACTCCCACATGCGGAAACAGTTAACAAATTTAGAGATGACCGACATGACAGACGGACGGACAGAACATCTTAAGAGTATGTTCTGATCCTGGATAGGCCTAAATTTGGAGATTGCTGACTTAACACTGTAGATACGTACACTATAGAGATTACTACTTACAGAGCTTTCACATAAAACCACCAAAGCTTTAACAACATAAGGTACCAGAGCTTTAACATAATAGCGGCACTTTAACTAGCAAAAATAAAACTGCCAGAGCTTTTAACAACAAAAGGTACCAGAGCTTTAACATAATAGCAGCACTTTAACTTTACAAAAAATACAGGAGATCTTTGACACCCCCACAGTGAGAAATACAGTCACTAGCATGATTGCGATACTGCAAGCCAGTGAACATGGACAGAAGCACTGCTACCCGAAGAAACAAGGGCCAACACCTAAGCGAGGCGTCCCCAAGAAGAGACGTCGCCTCAACCTTTCTCCCAGTGATGACGAATCCAGTGGCTCAACCATCATTTTGTCCCAAACCACTGAGACCTCTGGGGATTTTGGGGAGCCCAGCACCAGATGATGGACCTGATGGCCCTGTTGCATGCAAGTAGATTTGGCTATAGGCTAAGCCTTTTTACACCAGGTACCACCTCAGAAAATGTTTTTCCAAGTACCATCATAATAACTGATGTTAATATAGGTGTGTAGCACAGTTAAAACACAAATTCATTCATTTAAGGAGTTCTCTTTTTTTAAATATATTTCCAAGCTAATAATTTCACCAGGTCATTGGACAGATGCATCCACTAGGCCTGTGAACTGATGATATCTTCAATGTTGTCATGCTAATTTAAGCACAGAGCCTATTTCAGCCTATTGCTTGATCAGAATAACAACCTGTAGTATAATGTAAATATTTCACTCTGCTTCTATGATTTCTTTTTTGGGAGACTCCAAACCTATAACCATGATTTGTGTATTGTGTTCTCGATTTTAGCGGAGGAGAGTCAACTAGTGGAGGTTGACTGTCGAAGACAGCCGTGAAGCACAGGCCAGGCATTACAAGACGCTTCAGGAATTGCTAAAAAGGCCTAAACCAAACCAGAGTGACGTGGCACAACTGCTGGAGCTCGATGCCAGGAGGGCCTTCATAGACAGCGATGAAACACTGAACAAGGAAGACAGGCCTGCAAAGATCCTTAAAGCATATCCTTGCTTCAAGGATCTTAAACATGCAAGTGAAGTGATAGGTTTACATTATACTACAGGTTGTTATTTTGATCATGCAATAGGCTGCAATAGGGGCTCTGTGCTTAAATTGGCATGACAACATTGAAGATTTCATCAGTTCACAGGCTTATAATTTGAGCGGGTCAAATTATTGGCTTAGAAATATATCTAAAAACAATAACTCCTTGAATGAATGGATTTGTGTGTTAACTTGACATTACAGCACCTGGTATTGTACTTTACAAGCACCTCTACTTTACATCAACAAATAAAATAAATAAAAACAAATAAAAAATACAGCATCCGTTATTGCACTTCACTAGCACCTCACTACTTCCCATCAACAAAAGTCTTCCACTCTGCCAAGGCTTTTTGTAGGATGGAGTGGTGTCACGGTCATGTATGTCATCACATAATATTTCTGTCTGCACGACAGACAGGAGTGTAGCCACGCACTTGGGGTACGTGAGATGGAAGGTGTAGTAATAGCCAAGTAAATAGATCAGACCGTCAATCAGCTGCTCCTCTGGAAAGATGGTGATGGGAGTGTTCCCCACAGCAACCAAACAGCGGGGCCTATCCAGGATCAGGACGGGGCTCTGGAGGGGTCTCTTCTGGTGGTAGAGATTTGGGTCTTCAGATGGCTACAGCAAAACAAAGAAAAACAATATAGAAATGATTTCAGTAAACATAAATGGGCAACTGGCAAACCGACTTGTCACTTAATAACAGAAAACCGATATAGTATTGATTTCAGTATTTTTTTAAGTCCAATGTATTTGTAGTTAAGTTCATTTAAGTTAATAAACCTTGCATAAATGCATTAGAAAATACACTTCAGAATTCCAATAAAAATAAAAAAGAATAGCAGATATACAAGCATAAAACATACCACACGGACATGTTTTGAGCTTGTAGATCAGCTATTTTGTCTATTTGGTGTGACACTCCTACCTCAAGGATGTGGAGCAACGCTTCACTGGGTCCTCCCAGCTTCTTTGGTGGTGGGGAGCTGGAGGGAAACAGGGTGCCTTGATTCTCCCTACAGCAAATTCAACTGAGACAAAAATAAAAGTGCTTAGTAAATCTATTCACTCAGTGTTGTTTACTCAAAAATGTACTACTGTAAACAATTAAGGCGTTTAGCTGACGCTCTTAATCCAGAGCGACATACATTAAGCAAGGTCAATACATCAAACTCATTGTAATCTAAGAAAAAACTAAAGTAAACAAAAATGCAATCTAACTTATAGTTAAGGTTAAAGAGCAGGTGCTATGGGCTATGATGGAGTCTGAAGAGGTGAGTCTTCAGACCACGGCAGAACCTAGAGAGTGGGTCTGTAGTTCTAAGAGCAACAGGAAGATATTACACATTTTGGGTGCCAGAAGGGCGACTTGTCTAGGACGAGTGGATGAGAGCAAAATCACTTACCTCCATCCAAAGGAAGCTGTGCTTGCCTTGTTCCAGGCAGCGTAGAACTGGACCTGGCAGCAGAAGCTATCCCACCTCTTCTTGGCCTCAGTGAAGTTAGGGTTATCCTTTGCCAAGATCCGACGTAGCTCATCTTTAACCTAGAAAAAAAGTTAAAAAAAAACAACAAAAAAAACATTGAAACAACTGCTGTATGTAGAGGTAAAAGCAAAAAGAAATCCCAAGACTGAAATGTATTTTTGGACCCATGTCCCAATATGATTTGTCGTGTCGTGTGATTTTAATTGTAGCTTGTAGATCTTTTTTTTTTTTTTCAAAGTTACATAATTATCTACCGTGGGGGAGGCTCTCTCCAATCCGACATGTCGCCACTCCGAAATTGGCTTCTTATTGTCGGAGTGGCAACACTCCCATGGGGGTTCAGGTTAGGGTTAGAGATAGGGTTAGTGTCGGAATGGAGACATGTCGGAAAGGAGACATGTCGGAGTGGTGGGATGTACTCCTACCGTGGGAGTGGAGAGAAGGAAGACGTTCTGGATCCAACAGGGCCAGATTTGTCTTGTGGATTCTCATTCTAAGTAAAGCAGATAAAACATTTACAAAGTGGTAAATAACTGACCCAATTTAAAACTCTGTCACTGATATTTGCCAAACAATGCAGTTATAATACCTCTGGGTGAATTGGAGCCCACAAGCGCTTTCTGTGGCCAAAGTCAGCCTGGCCTGGAAAAACCTCCATCAAATCCTCTTGGGTGAGGGTGCGTAGCATGTCTGCTTCTAATGTAAAGCAAAATGAACACATCAATAATATAATAACTATTAATTTACGGAATGTATGTCCATTAGGGTTGGAGGCGGTAACCGCCGTACCGCCGTACCGCGGTATACCGAGGTCTACCGCGGTGTCAGTGTGCTTACCGCGGTAAAAAGACAAAAAAAAAAGTCTATTTTTTATTGGAAAACAAGCGAGTTTTAAAACGGGGGAGAAGCGAGGACCGCATGCGCTCCATGCCGCTCTGCTCTGGGCCGTGTACCACACGTTGGAAGCCACATACGTCACTCAGTCACAGACCCTGCACACAGTGCACTGCACATGCAGGGCAGGAGAGTACGGAGCACAACTCTTATGACGGAGCAGCAAACTTTCTCTGTAATCCACTCGATACAAGGATGTTAATACATATCTTGTGTTGTGGCATATATATTTTTATTCATACGGATTACTGGCGGAGCGCGGGCCGCGTGGACTAAACCGAAAATGAAACTATTTTACTTTTTACACCGCGTCGCACGTTGTGCCCGTCCGGCGCGTCGGCGATTTTATAACCTTTTCTGTCAAGTCTTGTAACTAAAACCTGTATATAGCAGCACTCAATCACTGCGATTTGAGAGTTGAGACGTAACGTGAGTTTACAGAATCACTGTACACGATCTGACTACCCGTCCTCCTCTGGTTTGTTCACACAGCTGTTTGTGTCTGAAAAGCCCAAGTAGCTAGCCTACGTTACTATGGTAACCCGACAGTGCAGATCTAAAAGCTCAGAACGCGTCGCGGATGCGATGTGTTGTGAGCTTGTAGATCTGCTCCTTTGAAAGCCATACCCGCTGTGCTGTACGGAGAAGTATAACTCGGGCAGTCAGGCTGTGGAGCTATATATACTCTATGCTGTGGAGATGCGACTTTTGGGAAGATGATTGCAATATTTTGGCTTATCGCCGAACCTTAATTAATAGATACGGGGGTGCGGTAATTACCGCAGTACCGACGGTAAATGGGAAGACGGTAATCGCGGTAACAAAATGTCCATACCGCCCCAGGCCTAATGTCCATCTCTGTCTGCACTGAAACTAAACAGTGTCGTCACCATGGTAACAGCTGCATGATGAAACAATGTCCAAATATGGGCATTGACATGACACTGATATGTCTGGGTTCTCCACCATTAATTCTGAGACTCCTACACCCCTACATTTAATCAATCCCCCATATACTGTGCAAATCCCCAGGGGACTAGTTTATACCTAGTTTTGTGTTGTTTCAATACAGTATTTATCAATTTCTATTTTTATTTTTTTTGCTTAACTTCTTAGGCTTTTCTACCATTTTGAACAATATTTTTACCACTTTGAACAATATGTTTTTAAATACTTCAAATGGATAGCTACATTGACACATTGTGAGCTTGTAGATCAGCTATTTGAACCATTTAAAATGCTTTTCAAAATAGTAAAAAAAATATCCACCATGGTTTAAGTTACAATGGGATTGAATAGGAAGGGGCGTGTCTGATCAAATGAATATCAATATGTAAATAGGTGTAACTCAGAGTGAGGAGAACCTAAGTGAGTAGACCCTCATTGGCTTCTTTTTGACCATACTGTTATGGGGGTCCTAGAAATTAAAAAAAGTTGAGAAACACTTCACTATATTGAACAGAGCCTTCGATGTCATGCTCTGCATACTATGTTGAACAACTTGAAAACAGTCTGGGGTGTTCACAAAAGCATGGGTCGACAACAATTACCCACATTTGTTTATGAAAGTAAAATATCCTTTTAACTCAGTTAGCGCCGGGCGACTTTACGAGCGACTAGTTCACTATGGCGTTTGGTGCCGAGCGACTCGGAGCGACTTTTATATAAAAGCATTGTTTAAGCTTTTAATATGTGTTTATAGACGGAGCGAAATGGTTAGCTTACCTCAGCTAATGTCCACACGTAAACCGTGAAAAAAAAGGATACGATTATGACGTCACCTTTAAACCAGGGCTTCCTGTTGACAACAGGCCTCTGCTAGCGTTAGCCTCAATGCAACCATCCGACCCTCACGTAGCTTCACTAGGTCGGATTTTGATTCTGAAACTTTCTGTGTGGCATCTATATACGTCCCGATGCCCATACCAATGGTGGTTTGAGACGATCAAGCACGAATTGAACAGTATTGAGCTGAAATGGTGACCGGCGGCCCGTCCATGTTAAGTCAATGAGGACCAAGTCAGCGTCTCATCCTGTTATGTGGATTTAAACAGGCTTAACATGGGACCATGTCAGTGTATGGTGTATGGTGGTCTCTAGTGGTCATCTGGTGGTATGGTATGCTGAACGTGCATTCGTTAAGGTGGTCTGGTTAAGGTGGTCTGGGGGGATACAAAATAGCTATTTCCTGGCGTTATAAGCGCACATTCATATTCATATTTTGGAAATCTGGCCCTGTATGAGTTAAGGTGGTCGCCAGCTAAATGGTCCAACATTGGCCAAGATGAAAGTAGCCAATCCACAAGCTTCAACTAAATGTAATGCCTCAAATCCTACAATTATAAGTGCTTTTTGGGGTGGGGGTCCTCAAATGTACCCGCAAGGGTCACATTTAGGTCTGTCATGCATTAATTTAATCAGCTGAATATCAACATACCTTGTAAAATGGATAGTGTGGTAGTTTCCAGCTTAACCATGATGCAGTACATGTTGTCACATATTGTACCTGGCAGACAGGGAGGGGGGGGTGAATTCACTGAAATGCTATGGCATCATTTAAAATGATCACATCAGGAGGGACCAATTGCAACTCTGACAACTTTACTGTTCTGTTATTCATCGTAAAAATAAAACGTTTTTTTATCATCATTGTTCTTTTATTGTTGTAGGTTAACCTGAAATCATAATAAACAGGCCCTCCACTTTGCATGATAACGTGGCAAAAGCCCTAATTTATAAAAATGAACCATACACAAGTTCAAAACACGGTGCAATTGCATGTTTAAGTACTTAGCAGCACGACGGTGCTGAACATAGCAGATCTAAAAGCTCTCCGTGCATAGCGTGGTCGGCTTTGTGAGCTTGTATAACACTGCAAGATCTGTTATTTTCAGCGTGCGACACCGTCGCCGTGCAAAATATAAATTAGGCTTTGTGGCTTGTGGCCTCGTCTTGTTGTTTTATGGCACTCAACATTCGTGTGCAAAGTAGAATATAATAGAATAATAGCTTACCGTGCGTGCGTTCGGTTCCACTCCAAGTCCACAGCTGTTAGCGTTAGCGGCATAGGTTAGCGGTTGGGAGTTTGAAGAAGAAGATGATGATGATGATGAAGTCAAGCGGATGTGACGTTTTCAAATAGCCTATCTACGTGCGCTTAACGTGCGCTTACGTGCTTACGTCATAAGCCCTGTGGAAATAAGCCTAACATAATACATTAAAATAATGCCCAGGCTATTACAAAAAGAAAATGTATTGTTTATTTATGTCATTTCTGAATTGCGTTATTTGCTCCATATGACATTGATGACGTAATTGCACTGAAAAATTACCATTAAAGGAGTAGTTCACCCCCAAAATGATTGATTACTCACACCATGGAGACTCTAATTCATGTATATATATATATATATATATATATATATATATATATATAATAATTATTATTATTATTACCCATATATATATATATATATATATGGGTAATAATAATTATAATAATTATTATTATTACCCTTATCGCATTCCTAAGTCAATAATTTGATTATAATAAATGTAGGGGTAGGGGACCCAAAGACACTTTGGGTCCCCTACCGGAATCAATGGGGGCTTTAGGCTTTATTGGCTTAGGAATGTGACAAAAAAACAAAAAATACATTTCCATGAATTCACGTCTCCATGGGGTGAGTAATCAATAGAAAAAAAGTCATTTTGGGGGTGAACTACTCCTTTAAGAACCCAAAAGGAATGAGTGTGGTGTAATTAACCCGTTATGACTTGAGCCATACGACCTGGGCCTGATTCTACAAATGCCTTAGTTTTCAAACATTGTCATGCCAAGGTCCCCCAAAATGATGTATTTGAACACCACTTCGAGAGACATGTTATATTTAAAGGTTTGGCTGAGGTGGGATTTCTATATATTTGCTTTATTATTTACTTTATTCCATGTACTCTGATCTTGCCATTTGAAAGCCACTGTACTTAATTAAATGTGAATAAACGTGATGTTGAACAACATTTTTCATTCCAATATGTAGTGTGAAAATAGTTATTGTGACCTTCGGTCGCTGTTTCTCTGAAACCGTGCAGATCTTGTGACATCACTCTGACTCACTGACCAAGATGTAGGACTCCCCTTTTTGCCCTTATGCAGCATGGAGATCCCTGATGTCATCAATATTAAGCCCATATCTGGCAACGCCCATGTATCCATATATGGAAATCCCTGATGTCATCAATATTAAGCCCATATCTGGCAAAGCCCATGGACATATCCATATATGGAGATCCCTGATGTCATCAATATTAAGCCCATATCTGGCAAAGCCCATGGACATATCCATATATGCCATATATGGTGTCATCAATATTAACCCCATATCTGGGAATGCCCATATTGTAGTCATTGTATTTCCATATGACCTAATCAAACACTGAGATCCATACATAAAGACAATAGGGTATTTTACTAGTTTGGTACTTAAAATAAGTACTCAGAGCTACTCATTTTCTTAAAAGTGACACTGTGGATTCAACCTTTGTCTCAGAGGGTAATTTTTACTTGATGTAAATGTGAAATATTATAATTTAAGATCTAATATCATGGTAAGAAAAAAAAGAAATATTTTCTTAAAACAAAAATCATCATCTTGTACAATTTTATCTTCTTTAGAATATAATTTTTAAAACTAGACCAATAAGAATTTATGGCTAGATATACGATTGCAAATCTTGCTTAGTTCATTCATTTTTGCAGTGTATAGGGAGAGAGAGGGGGGGGGGGGGGGGGGGGGGGGGCACTGACTCATCTCTTGGTCTTTGAACCAATATATCGTCGTTGTCGGGTAGAAATCTCGATATTTCTACGTGTCATCAAGTTCGACTAAGTGTTAGGGTTAGGTTTTAGGGTTAGGTTTAGGCATAGTGGTTAGCATTTACCAGGTTAGCATTCACCAGCATTGGTACAAAATGGAACGTCAAACAAATGTTATGTCACGATATCGACACTCTCCTGAAACCTCGTTTTGTCTATACATTTTTAAAAAAAATCCTAAAACTAATGAGGTAGACGTTGTGTGCTTGTAGATCTTATATGTTCACTAGTAGTCTTGTGTGACAGTCTTGTGTGATGAAGCAGGGCTTTGCTTTACGAAGAAAACGTACGTACACATTTGAAACTTGGAGATACGAGGTTTCTGCCCGACAGTGACGATATGGTCTCTATATGTCGGGTGGATAAACCTCATATGTCCAAATCTGTTCAAATTCTAAAAGCCTCAATAGTAGCAGATCTACAAGCTCGAAACGTGTCGCTTCGCGCCATGTTTCGCGCCATGTTTCGAGCTTGTAGATCTGCTGCTTTTGAATCGTTTTGTGTGACGCTGTTTTGTGTGTTTATTGGGACCGAAGGTCGCAGTATACCATGAGAAATGTCGCAGCTTGTCTCCGTCTGTCTGTCTGTCTGTCTGTCTGTGTCAGTCCTTCCTTCAGTCAGTACACATTTTTACAGTCTGTTGGTTCGCTTGTCACTGTGACATCACTGTGACATCATGCTCTGATGTCACTGTGATGTCAGGGGAACCACTCTTAACAGAATGGGTTTGCTGCTCTGACCTCACGCTCTGGCTTGATGTCCCTTTTATGCCCAATTATTTTATGCCCATATATTGTCGACAATGTGATGTCAGAACATGCCCATATATGGGCATTCCCAGATCACACTTGCAAATGAATTACATCCTTGTCCGTTCGATGCCCATACATGGAGATGCCTGTCCCGATGTCATCAATATTAAGGGCATATCTGGGAATGCCCATATTTGGTAATGCCTTTGGGTAACTGGTCCGATATACACTGCAGGTTGCTATTCAGTATGACAACATGCAGCTCATGTCCGTCTGTATGTCTATCTGTCACACCTCACCTGTCTCTCTCTCTCTCTCTCTCTCTCTCTCTCTCTCTCTCTCTCTCTCTCTTCTCTCTCTCTCTCTCTCTCTCTCTCTCTCTCTCTCTCTCTCTCTCTCTCTCTCTCTCTCTGATAGCCCTCTCCCATTCATCTCTGTTCTCAGCATTTTTATTTTATTTTTTGTGTACATCAAACGTTCCATATGGTTGAGGACAAACACACAGCGCCCACCCACACGCGCACGCACACACACACACACACACACACACACACACACACACACACACACACACACACACACACACACACACACACACACACACAGTATACACACCTGCTCTCTCTCTCTCTCTCTCTCTCTCTCTCTCTCTCTCTCTCTCTCTCTCTCTCTCTCTCTCTCTCTCTCTCTCTCTCTGGATCCATATTAGCCGGGGACCCAGTCACCAAAATGGGAGGGGACCTGTGATTTTCTGCCGTACTTTTTATTTCTGTTTTATCTATTAGGTTGGTCATTCAGGTCCACAGAATGAGAGGCCTGCTCTGCTGGAAACATCGCGAAAAAAAGTTATGGCCATTTGTATATTCACTGTCCCATTGAATTAAAAAAGATCTGCTTTAATTAGCATGTGAGGGGTCAAACTAGGGGTTCTTCGTGATTCTGAATCCATTGCAAGCATTTGTTTTGCAAGAAAAACATTCCTTGGGCTAGATATCGGCCCCCCAAAACAGTCAAAAGTGATGAGTCATCACTTTTTTTCCACTTTTCACAGTTTTGGGCTGCCGAAAGTTAACCCAAGCAATGTTTTTTTTATGCAAAACAAATGCTTGCAATGGATTCAGAATCATGAAGAACCCCTAGTTTGACCCCTCACGTGCTAATTAAAGCAGATGTTTTTCCTTTTTTTGCAAATGGCCGTAACTTTTTTTCGCGATGTTTCCGGCAGAGCAGGCCTCTCATTCTGTGGACCTTAATGACCAAACTAATAGATAAAACAGAAGTACGGCAGAAAATCACAGGTCCTACCCTATTCCTTGAGCTTTTGGGCTTGGGTCCCCGGCTATATGCAGCACCGTCTCTGTTTGTCATCCTCCTCATCCTCCTGTTATGAGGTTTCCATTGGACCACATCCAGCATCTCTCTCTCTCTCTCTCGCTCGCTCGCCCCTCTCTCTCTCTCTCTCTCTCTCTCTCTCTCGCCCCTCTCTCTCTCTCGCCCCTCTCTCTCTCTCTCACATCTGCTTTGATCATGCTGCTTCAATCCGTCTTCATCCCTCCCTGCTGTGAACCTCTCTCATCCCCCCCCCCCCCCCCGCTCCCCACACACACACACACAGGCACACAAGCACGCACGCGCACGCACACACCATTTCTGTCTCCCTCCTCTACCTCAGCATCCTTGATCTTATCCACTGTCGCCGCCTCCCACCGTGAGAGCTTGTAGATCGGCTATTTTTGGGATGCATGCACGCACCCACACATGCTACAGTATCAGTCCTCTCCTCTCCTCTCCTCTCCTCTCCTCTCCTCTCCTCTCTGCTCCCATTTCACATCTTTGCTGTCAACGTATCCCTCCTTTTACAGGCCGTCTGTGTGAGTGTGTGTGTGTGTGTGTGTGTGTGTGTGTGTGTGTGTGTGTGTGTGTGTGTGTGTGTGTGTGTGTGTGTGTGTGTGTGTGTGTGTGTGTGCGTGCGTGCATGCGTGCATGCGTGCGTGCAGAGAGAGAGAGGTAGAGAGACATAGACAGGTATATAGAGAGAGAGCTAGGGTACCAAGGGCACCTTCTAGGTAGAGCCTGGAGGCAGACATCCACACCTTGCCCTGAAAAAAAGAACTAGATCAACCCATTATAGGGCACCTAACACACACTCACACGCACGCACGCACACACACACACACACACACACACACACACACACACACACACACACACACACACACACACACACACACACACACACACACACACACACTCTCTCTCTCTCTCTCTCTCTCTCTCTCTCTCTCTCTCTCTCTCTCTCTTCTTGGATCAGAGCCAGTCCTCTCTACTGTGAACTGACGTCAGCTCAGAAACCTCCTATCTCCATTATAATTATCGTCACTGTCGGGCAGAAACCTCGTACCTCCAAGTTTCAAATTTGTAATTTATTTCACAAAGCAAAGCCCTGCTTCATCATACAAGGCCGTCGCACGAAAGTAGTGAAAACAGCAGATCTACAAGCACACAACGCCTCGCGGTGCGAGGCGTTGTGTGCTTGTGTGCTTGTAGAACAGTCACCATTGACGTCCAGTTGTGCAATACCCGTTGTATCCGTCTGTCTGTCTGGCTCTCTTTTATGCCCATATATGACAACGTCACATAGAGACCGTGTGTGTGTGTGTGTGTGTGTGTGTGTGTGTGCGCGCACGCTCATGTGCGTAATATCCTTGATTTTTGTTGTAAATGTTATCAACTAATTGATTTGGAAACTTTTCATTTTCAGACAATATATTGGTCAAAGCATCAGCAATCGGTGGTCTATATAAGACTCTGCAGAAGTCCATTTTGCAGGACACGGTCATTATTCGAAATCAACGCGCATCGCGCTACATATCGTATCGAGGCCTCTGTAGTCTCGTGTGGCCAGACTGTTGCCTCCGCGATTTGCAAATGCTCCCGGCATACAGTCTGGGGCACGGAAATAGAAACGATGAGTGCGAGATAAAGCGGATGTGACGCAACCGCTCCCTTGGTGCAGTAGCAATGTCCTACTGGAAGCGTTATGTCTCCTTTCAATATTTTTGGGGGTGTTATTTCGTCTTTCTCTGGTGTTTGTTGGTGTTTTCAAAATGTTTCTTAAACTATACACGCATAACAAGAATATGCTGCTCAAATGACTCTGTCTGTGCGAGTGTGCTTATGTTTCCAGTGGGACTACAGTTCCGTGCAGCAGTGGCTACTTACGATACTCGCCGTTTGGGAGCTGTCGTTCCAGACTCTATATAGCATTCGGAGATTGTGGAATAGTTGTCTGGCTACGCGAGACTAAGGCCTCTGTGTCGTGATACATATCTATGGTGAGGTTGTAGTGCAACAGCCAGCCCTGATGGGTGAGCAACGAATGATTCTTAACGTTTAGGCTCCAGGCTTTACTGCACTTTTCCTGAAAATGTCCTGCAAATGCATTTTTTCCACAGGGTTCCTCCCCTGTTTTGCCCTTCTCATTTATATGTACAATGGAGCGTATACATATGTTTGCATAATCCCACAAATGGCAAATACAAGCTCAATGTTCTGCCAATCCACTGGAAATCTACTGTCATGCAGGACGCATGAAGTTTTGAAATGGTACACCTGTATATGGTATTTCATTAATTTATGCTAAACTTAACGTTCTGTGAACGTGTTTCTCACTTGACCATTGCTTGTCTATCCATCAACATGCTTGTACGACACGGAGATGTCATACCAGCCAATCACAGTGTCTTTTACACATCCCAGAATGTGTTGGTTTGCTGTCGGTCGACGTGGTTTTATATGAAAATATTGGTAGATGAGTTCCGTTGAGAGACAGACGGACACACGGAGAGAAATGAATGCTGCATCAGCAGAAACAGAGGCACAGCGCTACGGTGTGTGTACGTGTGTGTGTGTGTGTGTGTGGGTGTGTGTGTGTGTGTGTGTGTGTGCGTGTGTGTGTGTGTGCGTGCGCGTGTGCGTGTTCGTGTTCGTGTGCGTGTGTGTGTGTGTGTGTGCGTGCGTGCGTGCACGTGTATGTGTGCGTGTGTAAGATAAATAGATCTATCTCGCCTGCATCGCTAAAATCCAAAAAGCAGTTGAATATTTCCAAGACAACAATGCCAAACCAATTTCACCAGCTGCTATAACAGCTATAGGCTTAAACCAATGTTAGCAATGTGTTTCACTGGTTTTATGGTACATGGTGTCCTACCTAATTCAATTATGTCTGTGTTATTGGTCCCTGTCCTTAAAGACAAGGCTGGGAAATTAAACAGCAGAGACAATTATAGGCCTATTGCCCTTGCCAGTATACTGTCAAAAGTACTGGAAAGAGTCATTTTAAACAGGATTGAAATATATGTCTTAACTACTGATAATCAGTTTGGCTTTAAGCGAAAACACAGTACAGATTTATGCATCTTCGCTCTAAAGGAGCTGATTGCAAAATATGAAAGTCAAAATTCCTCTGTATTTCTTTGCTTTATTGACTTATCTAAAGCATTCGACAGAATCAATCATGAAAAATTGTTCATGAAATTGCTCGGGAGAAATGTCCCTAAATACATAATAAGAATTCTCATATATTGGTATGCCCAGCAAACCTTTCAGGTAAAGTGGGATAATGCTGTCTCCACCCCATTTCATGTGGGTAATGGGGTCCGTCAAGGAGGAATTTTATCTCCTTTTTTATTTAATGTATATATGGATGACCTATCAAGACGACTTAATGCGTGCAAAACAGGTTGTATGGTCGGTGATAATGTCATTAATCATTTGATGTATGCAGATGACCTAGTCATTCTTAGCCCATATACTGCTGGATTACAACAGCTACTAAGGATATGCACAACATATGGTACAGAACATGACATTATATATAATGCTAAAAAAAGCTGCATCATGGTTGTCAGATGTAGAGAGGACAGGAAATCTATTTTTCCAGCGTTCTATCTCACTGATGCTGCTCTGGGTGTGTCTAAAGAACTAAAATATCTTGGACATATCATATCAGAGGATCTCCGGGATGACAATGACATCCAACGTCAGTGTCGCAAAATATATGCTCAAGCTAATATGCTTTTAAGAAAGTTCTCTATGTGTTCTGTAAATGTCAAATGTGCACTGTTCAGATCATATGTCACCCCACTGTATACGGCTCATCTATGGTCCTATTACAGAGTGAAGAGCATGCAAAGGCTTAGAGTAGCATACAACGATGCCATGAGGTTACTTCTCCAGGTTCCCAGGTGGCATAGTGCCAGTCAGTTGTTCACTTCTGTTGGTGTGCCCACCTTTGAAGCACTGTTAAGGCAAATTATGTACAATTTTATGCAGCGGTTGGAGGTGTCAAATAACGGCATTATAGTAGGGCTAACAAACCCTACAAAGAGCTGTTACCGGGTCACCTCCAGGCTACGCAAGCACTGGTTCAGCAGCTTGCTGCTGATTAGGTAGGATTGCACTTTAGTTCTTTTATTGTTGTGACACGGTTAGGGAAACCCCCAGGGCTAGTAGTACACAGAGACACGGACACCAAGGCAGAGTGAAGCCCGTAGGCACGTTTAATGAAAATAAAGGCTGGCCTGGGGTGTAGGAGCAGGGTGAAGGGCTCAGGGTAGGTGATGGGGTTTTAGCTCCGTGTCAAAAATAGGCCGTACTAGGGGTCTGAGTTATAGTCAGCCAGGGGTAAGGGCCCGAGGGATGGAGCTTCGGCAGTGTGGGGTCGCTGCTGGCTCCAAGGCTCCCCGTCACTGGCTGCTTCGGATTCTGGGGGAAAGAAAATAGCAGGGTGAGAAAATCTGGCATAGATGCTTCTCTGTTTAGCTGCATGTGTTCTCCTCTCAACTGTCCAACCCGAAGTGTGGGCTGTGAGGGTTTTTATGCTGGGCTGGTAACGAGCCACAGCTGCGGCCTGTTGGTTCCTCCTCCCTCTCCTCAGCTGTGGTGAGTTGCCTACTTGGGCCAGAGTGAGACGGTGACACCCAGGGGCTCTGCCACACTCCCCCCCCCTAAGCGTCGAGCCGATGGCCTTCGCCCAGAGGGAGTGCAGCCGGGAGAGACTATCCGCGTTGCCATGGGCTGACCCAGCTCTGTGTTGCACATCAAAGGAGAAGTCTTGGAGGGACAGGAACCATCTGGTGACTTTAGCATTGGTGTCTCGGGCCCGGGCCATCCACTGCAGAGGGGCATGGTCCGTTACCAAGGTGAAGTGCCGTCCCAAGAGATAGTAGCGAAGGGCAGTGATGGCCCACTTCACTGCCAGGGCCTCACGCTCAACAGCTGCATAACGGCGCTGGGCAGGGTTCAACTTTTTACTCACAAAGACAACAGGATGCTCCTCACTGTCAAAGACCTGAGACAAAACGGCCCCCAACCCTGTCTCGGAGGCATCCGTCTGCACAATGAAGGGCCGGTCAAAGTCTGGTGTGCGGAGCACTGGCTCTGAACATAGCTCTGTTTTTAGCCGGCTGAACGCCTCCTCCGCTTCTGGGGTCCACTGGATCTTCTCCGGCAGGCGTTTTCTGGTCAGATCAGACAGGGGGGCTGCAGTAGAGGAGAAATGGGGGATAAATTTCCTGTAGTAGCCCGCCAGGCCTAAGAATGCGCGTACCTGGGTCTTTGTAGTGGGAACCGGCCAGGCCTTGACAGCTTCCACCTTCCTTTCTTGTGGTCTCAGCAGGCCCCGGCCTACTGCATAGCCAAGGTAATGTGCCTCCCTGAGCCCAAGATGGCATTTTTTTGGATTGGCCGTGAGGCCGGCCTTGCGCAGCCCCTCAAGTACCTTCCGGAGATGGCAAAGATGTTCTCCCCATGAGCTGGAGTGGATCACCACATCATCCAAATAGGCAGCAGCAAAGGTCTGGTGGGGCCGCAGGATGATGTCCATTAGCCGCTGGAAGGTTGCCGGCGCCCCATGCAGCCCAAACGGGAGAACTGTATACTGGTAAAGCCCACTTGGAGTAGCGAAGGCGGTCTTTTCCC